>NC_083519.1:9714469-10017500 GCF_032362555.1 Amyelois transitella | reverse complement strand
TGCGCATCTCCGAAGAAGACTTCAGGACTTGACAACAAGGAGCGGACGGTCTAGAGAGCGAAGTTCACGACGTCCCACCCATAGCAAGTCCCGATCAAGGCAGCGGTCCCATTCCAACTACCAGAAGTTCCCGCTATGCTGGTATCACGCAAAATTTGGAGAAAAGGCCTATCGTTGCATCTTGCCCTGTGATTACTCAGCGGGAAACGCCAAGGGCAGTCGATAATGGTGGCCGACGATTGCCCTCCTTCTTCCACTGGTCGCCTGTTTATCACCGATCGAACATCAAGGCTGCAGTTTTTGATCGACACCGGAAGCGATCTCTGCGTCTTTCCTCGATCGGCCCTGCGTGATCGTCGTGCGAAAACAGACTTTAATTTAAGTGCAGCAAATGGTTCTAACATTTCTACGTACGGTTATATTTACTTTAATTTAGATTTTGGCTTACGTAGGAATTATAGCTGGCGTTTTGTTGTTGCCGATGTTACAAGGCCAATAATTGGAGTAGATTTTTTAAACTTTTACAATTTGATTGTAGACTGTAGAAATAAGAGATTAATTGATAATACAACCTCAATATCTTCTATAGCCACTGTTCCTAATTGTAATGATATTTATTCTGTCAAAATCTTGACTGGTGATTCTCGTTATCATAAAATTCTTAACGAATTTCCGGAAATTACCAGACCAGCCGGTATACAAAACACTACGCCACACAACACTGTTCACTATATTCGCACAACCCCAGGTCCTCCAGTTTCTTCTTCTCCCCGTCGTCTGGCCCCTGACAAATTAAAAATAGCCCGCGACGAATTTCGAGCTATGTTAGCTAATGGCACGGCGCGTCCCTCTGAGAGTCCGTGGTCCTCGCCATTACACTTGGCCCCCAAAAAAGATAATGGTTGGCGCCCTTGCGGAGACTATCGACTTCTTAATGCTCGTACCATACCTGATAGGTATCCGATTAGGCACATCCATGATTTTGCTCACAGCATTTCAGGCTGCAAAATTTTCAGTACTTTGGATCTTTTAAAAGCCTATAATCAGATACCTGTCAATCCGGACGATGTGCAGAAGACCGCCATCACAACACCCTTCGGACTATATGAATTTCCTTTCATGACATTTGGACTACGAAACGCAGGCCAAACTTTCCAAAGATTTGTTGACGAAATGACACGGGGACTCGATTTTGTGTACTGTTATTTGGATGACTATATCGTTTTTTCTAGGTCGGATGACGAGCATGAAGAGCATCTCCGTATAATCTTTAAGAAGCTTAAAGACTACGGTATGCTCATTAATACATCCAAATGTGTTCTTGGTGCATCTGAGGTAACCTTTCTTGGTTACCATATCTCGGAACACGGCACAAAACCAACGGATGCTAAAGTTCAGGCAATAAAAGACTTTCCTATTCCTACCAACATCCGTCAGCTCAGGAGATTTTTAGGTATGCTAAATTTTTACAGGAGATTCCTGCCTCGGGCTGCATCAACTCAAGCACCCTTGAATGCTTTATTGACGGGAGCTGTAAAAGGTTCTCACCCAATAAGCCTAACAGGTGATTCCCTTACAGCTTTTGAGTCCTGCAAGGAAGCACTTGCCAATGCTGCATTGCTGGCCCATCCAGATTGCTCTGCCAAGCTAGCTTTGGTAACAGACGCTTCTGACAAAGCTCTTGGAGCTGTTCTCCAGCAGTTAAAGGACGGTGTTTGGGAGCCATTGGCCTTCTTCTCAAGAAAGCTTAGCCCGTCGCAGGTAAAGTATTCACCCTATGATAGAGAATTGTTAGCCATTTATGAGGCCATTAAATATTTTAAACACATGCTTGAGGCTCGGCATTTTACCATTTACACTGACCATAAGCCGATCAGTTTTGCTTTTCACGAGAGGAAAACTAACTGTTCCCCTAGGCAGTACAGACATTTAGATTACATCGCTCAATTCACTACCGACATTCGCCACATATCTGGAAAAGATAATGTAGTTGCAGATACACTTTCGCGCGTTGAAGAATTGAGCGAACCGATTAATCTCGAGCATTTAGCCAAATGCCAAGCCTCTGATCCAGAACTAATTAAACTTATTGAGGAAGGATCTTCACTACGTCTTGAACAGTTAAAAGTACCTGGATGTGATTTACCTTTGTACTGCGACGTAAGTACCACAACCCCCAGACCGTTCGTGACAGGTGTCTTACGCAGGCAAGTATTTGACTCTTTACATTCTTTGAGCCACCCTGGTCCCAACGCGTCGGCTAAGTTAGTCTCCGAAAGGTTCGTCTGGCCAGGCGTAAAGAAAGATTGCAGGGAATGGGCACGAGCCTGTATCGCGTGCCAACGTGCTAAAGTTACGCGGCATGTGAATTCTCCACTCGGTACGTACAAACTACCACGAGCAAGATTTACCCAAATCCATATAGATTTGGTAGGTCCTCTCCCGGTATCCCAGGGTTATAGGTACTGCCTGACGGCGATTGACCGGTTTACAAGATGGCCAGAAGCAATACCATTAGTTGACATCACTGCCGAAACCGTTGCCAAAGCTTTTCTATCAAACTGGATAGCTCGTTTTGGCTGCCCGACGGTTATCGTTACTGACCGTGGCCGTCAATTTGAATCCGCCTTATTCGGATACCTATCCAAAATGACGGGCTTCGAACATAAAAGAACGACAGCCTACCATCCGGCGTGCAACGGTCTGATTGAACGGTTTCACAGACAGCTCAAGGCAGCAATAGTTTGTCATGCTGATGGCAGCTGGACGGAATCACTGCCATGGGTTCTGCTTGGCGTAAGAACGGCCTTTAAAGAAGATTTGCAGGCCTCGGCAGCTGAACTGGTTTATGGCGAGTCGTTACGCCTGCCTGGTGAGTTCTTCGAACCTGACGTTCCCACTACTACTGATGTTACAGAGTTCACAGCCCGCATAAGGAAAATCGCTGAACATCTACGACCTTTACCAACCTCGCATCACATGGCGCCACAAAAACCCTTCGTGTATAAGGAATTGGCAACCAGTACCCATGTCTTCCTTAGAGACGACACCGTACGAGGTTCGCTTCAACCTGCCTACTCAGGGCCACACAAAGTAATAGGTAAAAGAGATAAATATTTTAAAATTTTTTACAACAACAAAGAGGTGACAGTTTCGATAGACAGACTTAAACCTGCTTTCATCTTAGCAGACCCTATCCCTCATTCCAATATATTCCCACCTAATACCCAAAAAGATTATATCACCCGTTCGGGGCGACGTGTGAATTTTCCAGATTTCTATCGCCCTTGACGGTCTCTGGAGGGGGGTGATGTAGGCACATATACACAAACTAAATAAATTATACCTAACACATACAACTCATAAACAAGACCTAGATATCACTAATAACATATAAAAACAATTACACACTTAAATACATATTTATATATTTATTACTTAATACGATATCACTCTTACCGTATCGTCCTTAAAATAATGCAGTGGAACCATACACGGGGCGTGGCTTTGTATGCCTACTCCGTCAGCGACCGCTGTCCGCGCGCTCGCCAGTCGAGATTCATACCAAATTAAAGACGCACGCACGCATGCGCTTCACCGCTGTTCGTCTAGAACTTTCTCGGCTTACGCGCCACGTTTTTTACGTTTGCTTTATAACTGTTTCTTTTCTCTCGCTTTTCCTTGTGTGTTGTTAACTTTCTCTATTCTCCTTCAATCCTATGCTTCAACTATTTGTGCTTGTGCTACTGTATAAATGTGTATTCAAGAATAAACAAAGTGAACTGCAGTTGGACTATTATTTGCCATTGACTGAAGCCTGGAGCCCTAGGTAGGCATTGCACACTATTACCTATCATCCTAAACATCTATATCCCTTGCGGGGTAGACAGAGCCAACAATCTTGAAAATACTGAATGGCCACGTTCAGCTATTTGGCTTAATGATAGAATTGAGATTCAAATAATGACAGGTTGCTAGCCCATCGCCTAAAAAAGAATCCCAAGTTTGTAAGCCTACTTATCCCTTAGTCGCCTTTTACGACATCCATAGGAAAGAGATGGAGTGGTTCTATTCTTTTTTGTATTGGTGCCAGGAACCACAAGGTACTATTACGGCTTAGATTATAACATAGTAAAGTAAAAAAGTAAAGTAAAAAGAATTTATTCAGAGAACACCATAAAAAAAGACAAAAAAGGAAACAAAAATATGTACAAAAACAAACATGTAGTATGGTGCTCCCGAAAGGGTACCCCTCAGCATAATGCTGGCTGTAAACAATCTGCTACACGGCCAGCGCTGATCTTCAGGGGGTGCCCGGGTAGGCATCACGGACATACGTACAATGAAAACAACAAAAAAAAAAAAGGAAAGAAATATATATATATATATGTTCAACACACAAATAATACAAGAACAATTTATATTTATAAATTGCTCCTGCATCACTGTACCCACATTTATTCATATATACATATATTTCTCCTGTACATAAATACACAATTAACATTAATAACGAAATAAAAAGGAAGAAAAAAAAATAACAAATAAAAATAAAATTAAAACAATAATACAACTGTCAATACCAATCAATGTCACTGTCAACTCGATCCTGCATCACTCACTCGTACGCATCACCAATCTATTATCTGTGAGCAAATGAACACATAACACTTTCCTTGCAAACAAACACGCAGGTATCCGTTGTCCATTCATGGTAAAACAATAATATAGACATAAATTTCTATAAGTAAATGTAAATTTAGTAACAAAAATTCATAGAAAGAAAGTACAACAAAAAAAAAATTTATGCAATGTGAAACAGTGTGACCTCGACCGATCGAAGCATGCGTACCTAACCCCCCAACAACATAAACACCAGTGAAAAACAAGATGTGCCTCCACAGCCAACGTAGCGAGAGATACAACGAGGTAAGTAACAAGAAAAGCACATACATTAATAATGACTTTATATTACACTAGTGTCCTGCCTAAGCATCTCCTCACTAAGCTGGTGCCCAATGAGGAATTTTTTTAGGTTAGTCTTAAAACTATTTATGGTTTTCAGGTTTCGAATTGGTGGAGGAATATTGTTCCAACACTTGGATGCTGCATATCTAAAACTGCCTCTAAATGCAACAGAGCGATGCTGGGGTGATCTCTTATATTTTCTTACCCATTCCAATTTGTCATACAGATAGGAGGGGGCTTTGTGATTCAAAATGCCAAACAAGAGACAAGCAAGGTGCAGCTTCCGGCGATGTTTCATTTTTAACATCGAGTTCCGGTTTAAATAAGGTGTTACATGAGCTCTCAAAGGAATATTGAAACAATATCTAGCACAAGCATTCTGGATCCTCTGAAGAAGCCGTTTTGTTTTACCACATAGCCTTGGCCCAACAACCACATCAGCATAATTCAGTTTGGACAAAACAAGGGCCTCCACTAGCTGGATTCTAAGGGATTCACTCAGAAAAGGTCTAGCCTTATAAAGGACCCTTAACCTATAAAAGCAATCTCTTACAGACTTTGCAATGTGTGACTCAAAACACAGATTGGAATCCATTATCAATCCCAAGTTTCTAACCTCAGACACACGCTCTACAACCTCACCAGATAAGGTGACAGTAGCTGAAAGATTAAGACAATTCAGTTGATGTTTACTACCAAAAACTATGTATTTAGTTTTATGGGGATTCAGCAAAAGGCAATTATCACTGAACCACTGTGCAATGGATCCAAGGTCTTGATTTAGTCGCCCTATGGCATCATCAATTTCAGACGGGTAGCATGATATATATAGCTGTGTATCATCAGCATATATGTGAAATTTGCAGTGCTTGATATGCATTTTTATGTCAGCTGTATAGAGTATGAATAAAATAGGACCTAGAATAGAGCCCTGAGGAACACCTCTCTTTATTTCCAACTTCTCTGACAGCACAGAGGACCCGTCAACACTACTATCCAGTTTTACCTGCTGAAAACGGTCACTGAGATAGCTCTGGAACCAGTTTATAGTCCCCGAGTCAAAACCATAGTAGCGCATCTTCACTTATGTAATCAAAAGCCCTGGAGTAGTCCAACATCACCAGCACAGTACACTTACCCTGGTCTTGTGCCTGGAGTATATTGTCAGTGACATCTAAAAGAGCTGTCACAGTACTGCGTTGTTTTCTAAATCCTGACTGAAACTGAGGCAAAACATTATTCTTTTCTAAAAACTTAGTCAACTGTATACAAACAACCTTTTCTAGTATTTTAGACAAGTATGGCAAGATGCTAATGGGTCTGAGCTCATTTAATCCAGAAGGATTAGTTACTTTGGGCAGTGGACGAACCAATGCAATTTTCCACACATCAGGAAATGTTGAGGATTCAATAGACTTATTTACAATATCCCTAACAACTTCAATGGTTTAACATACAATAATAATCTAAGCTTCATTTACATTAACAACTATAACTATCAGGTTTCCGTCGAAAGTTTCTCAATGTTCCACCCAAGTAACAAGAAGTGCTAACTCCACTTGAACATTTCCAAGAAGTTTCCAGAATTTCGAGATTGGCCCGCACTTCAAGTCCAAGGTCTCAAGTACCCAATTAGATGTAGGCTGGTATGTTACCAGCACGGGCTTCAGGAGAATTAGAATAAAATAAATAAATATATACGGAACAAATTACACAGATTGAGTCAGCCTCGAAGTAAGTTCGAGACTTGTGTTACGAGATACTAACTCAACGATACTATATTTTATAATAAATACTTATATAGATAAACATCCAAGACCCAGGCCAATCAGAAAAAGTTCTTTTCTCATCATGTCCTGGCCGGGATTCGAACCCGGGACCTCCGATGTCACAGACAAGCGTTCTACCACTGCGCCGCAAGCCGTCGAAAATATATATACTCGTATTATACCACACATCAGTTTTAACCCGTACGTACCGTGACTCTGAAAATTACACGTCGCAATTTGTCACAATACAAACAATGGTCCAATATTACACATGTAATTATACGATTATATGTATGTATGTATGTAATAATACGGGTGTTACCTGGAACAAGAGAAACATCATAAACAACAATGGAGGTATGACATTTAAATGGTTTTACTGAGCGTCTGACGGAGGTGCGAAATAATTTATTGTTTTTACTTACAAGGGTGACAGGAGGATCGTTATATGTGAAAAGAGCAAAAAGCATTTTCAGCATGTTTTATCAGCAATACAGTTGAACTTGGCCTATCAGTCTTTTCAAGGCTGTTGGCTCTGTCTACCCCGCAAGGGATATAGACGTGAGTATGTGTATAATTAATAATGAGGCTTGTCTTTTTAATAAAAATACTATGTTTTTTCGTCAATAAAATTACCAATGGATAAGGCAGAGAGCGCAACATTCTTCCACCTGTATACTTCTTTTTCTTAGTCCAAAAAAAAAATATTGCCAATTTTTTTTCCAAATGCTTCGTCACTCAAAGCGTTCTTTACTTAAATAATAAGAGAATTCCCAATCCAATCTCGTCAAATTTCTCAGCATACAACGCTCTCCGCCATTTTGAGGACCCGAGAGATATCAATCACTAGTTACATAAATTGAATCGTCTGTGTTATTCTCACAGGTACAAATTAATGAGTGAACAGAAATTGTGCCATTAGAACTCCTATTTTTTAATTTGTTTGCCATTTTCTGAATGTTGACTGTTATAGAATGGTATAAACATTAAGTTAAAGTCAAACTTTATCTGTTAAAGTTTTTATGATTCAATAAAATTATTAAATACTAGCTGGGCCCACGACTTCGTCCGCGTGGAATATTTATTTTTAGCATTCACATTTCCCATTATTTCTTTGCTCCTTATAGTTGCAGCGTGATGTTATATAGATATAGATGATCTTCCTCGATAAATGGTCTATTCAACGCAAAAATATTTTTTCAATTCGAACCAGTAGTTCCTGAGAAACAAAATAAACAAACAAACTCTTCAGCATTATTATATTAGCATTGATAAATATTGTGAAATCATAATAATGAACAAAACGTAGTAAGTCCATCCCACAAAATAGCTTAAGATTTTGGCATTCACTATTAACAACATTATGCTCTATTCATCATAATTATTTAATTTGACACTTATTATTTAGACAAATCATATCAACCCTTTTACGTCCAACCTTAATTTGCAGTTAAAAAGCCGGATGGTCCGGTGCCAAAATCAGTCTCCACATCAAACGGCTCAAACAAACATATACTTTCATCCGGAAACAGTTCTGTTCTATTTTTATTTTATGCCCAATTTTGAGATAGGCATCACAATTTACCACTTCCCCTCCCCAGGGTTAAGAAGAAATATTTACACGCATCTTCATACATAAAGATAAATTTTATTAGGTAGACTTTTTTCAAATGGTTGGCCTTTTTGCGGACCATTATAGGTTTGTGCGCTCAGACCAAAATAAATGACTATCGTTTGGGCTTGGTTCCCGTGAGAATTTCTGGAAAAAGTGAATGTCTATATTATACTCCTGTAGGTTTGGTCTGTGATAAATATCATCAAAATTCGTCGAATAGTTTTTGAGTTATTTCGTAACAAACAAAAATATAAGTCCTTTTAAAGGTATATTATGAAAATTTAAAAAAAATGTGGAAATGAATTTAATATTCCAAAACAATATATGTATAACTACAGCTGAAGGTGGCCTTCAGTCTTTTCGAGACTGTCTACCCCGCATGAGATATAGACATTACTACATGTATTTATATAAATATATGAAAACATATCTTGATCAAATTAAGGACGTCCTGGTAAAGGGTCAGGTCAAAAGTACCCGAAACCGCCGAGCTTGCATGAAGAGAGTTATGAATGTGGATGAAGCAAAGGAAATATGCAGAGATCGTGGCAAGTGGAAAGAGGTAGTCTCTGCCTACCCCTCCGGGAAAGAGGCGTGATTTTATGTATGTATGTATGTATGAAAACAGCTTTTTATAACGAGTTGTAAAAACAAATAATACTTCCATAATTGCCGCACCTAAAAAGCAATTTCGCAAATGGGTCTGACCTAAAAATCTAGATCTACTTCTGACATGACGAAGTACCTATTGTCATGTCTACCCTAGTTCAAAGACCTTTCTAGAAAAGCCTAAGTCAATGACCTCTCGCTTCATCTCAGTAAAATTAATGATGAATATTACTCGTATAACTATACATATATTTATACTACTTGCTAGTACCTACCTATTATGTTATAAAAACACTTATTGTGTTTTCTTTTATTTAAATTCACGGCGCTGTTATTTCTATTTATTATGTAATTTTTATGGTAAAATGCTTATTATAATGGCCGTTAGTGCCAAAAACAATAAAAAATAAATAAAATAATTGGGTACGAAAATACTTACGTTCACCGCAGTCATTTCAATTCAAGTTATATGCATATTGTTCGAGTGAGAAATCGCGAGAAAACACAAATTTAGCAACAACCTAATTAATTACCAAATGAGAAACACTATATGTAATTACTACACTGGCGAGAATTCCGAGAATCTAGGAGAAATCTAATTTAGTTTCACTACGACACTGTCGTCTCTACTATACAAGGAGTATATACTACAGTGGAGAGGACATTAATCTAGCGTTCTCAGTAACTCGTAAGTCTGACGTCAAGAAAGTACCTCAAATACCCATCTAAGTCTTGTCTAGATAGTGTAAAAGCAGATTGTCGTTGTTAAATTACATACTATTAAAAGTTATCAAAGAAATTGCCACCCGTTGTCGGGTAGAGTAAATCGTATGTCTGGCTTGAATAATTGCGATTTATTTTAATGTTTTAATGAACTTTTTATTACCGCACAAGACATTTAAAATATAAGATTTGAAATTTTAAATTTAAAACAGTTTAGCATGTGAGCTAACATTATTTAATCAAGTCTATATACCTTGCGGGGTAGACAGAGCCAGCGGTCTTAAAAGACTGACAAGCCATGTTCAGGTGTTAGACTTAACGATGGAATTTAGATTCAAATAGCCACAGGTTGCTAGCCCATCGCCTAAAAGAAGAATCCCAAGTTCATAAGCCCATCCCTTAGTCGCCTTTTACGATATGGAAATGAGAGATAAGAGAGGTCCTATTTTTTTTTTGTTGGCGCCGGGAACCACACGGCACTACAAGGCAAGGGTGACTTCTCCATGTGATATTTACTCCGTGCAAACATGACGTAAAGGCGTTAACTTGTCTCCCTGGGTCCCGCGACGCCGACACTTAATTAAATATTAAGATCCCAGCCGAGAAATACGAGACATTTTTGGTGGCAAAATAATTTTATGAGCTCACAAGGAGCTTATGACATTATGAGATTCTTTATTCCTTCTGAATTCTAAGCATTGCTCTTATTTTATCTTACTAATATTATAAATGAGAAAGTTTGTGAGTATGTCAGGGTGTCAGTACCTATGGATGTTTGTTACTCTATCACGCAAAAACTACTGAACCGATTACGATGAAATTTGGTATGTAGGTAGCTGAAGAATCAGAATAATGTATAGGCTACTTTTTACTGAATTTGAAAAAAAATACATACTAGATTTTATCCGAATGTCGAACCTGAGACTTGGTAACAGAATGCAAGTACTTTTGCCACTTCGACATGACAATATAACAGTGATAGGTTTTCAGACATGAAAAGACGATGTTCACCGATACGATCATTAAACGCTCCGTCTAATTCTCACGAACAAAATGGCCGGTAAGTCTAATGGCGTCCCTTGTAAGAAATTTATTGTCTCACCCTTAGGCGGGGGACATGCAGGAATAGTACACATTGGTCGAGTTAAAAGGGCGAGTTTGCAAGATTTATCTGCGACTAAAGTCCGCCCACTAATTCGCGTTAATTTACCTTTCCTCCTAGGCCAAAAAGGAACCTAACGAAATGGCAAATTTCATAACTCTTATTGTACATCTCTATTATAATATTTTATATCACGTCAATATCCCTCGCGGGGGCAGATTCAACAATCTTGAAAAGACTGAAAGGCCGCGCTCAGCTATGTGATGTTCAATGATGAAAATGAGATTCAAATAGTGACTGTTCAATTCCAAGTTTAATGTCTAATGTCCCTTAATCGCCTTTTATGACATCCATGGCAATGACTTGGAGAGCAACACGGCAACTTTTAATACATACTTTCGCATTTTTATCTTGTCACAAACATACAATTCATATTATATTTTCTTCCCAACTCGAAAAAGAAGCAATGAAGTATTGTTCTCATTTTAATAAATCAAACCGTTGTTTTATTAAAATGAGTTATAAATGGCAAAAGATCAGGTCAAGAGTACCCGAAATCGCCGAGCTTGCATGACGAGAGTTATGCATTTGGATGAAACGAAAGAAGTATGCAGAGATCATGGCAAATGGAAAGATGTGGTCTCTGCCTTTCCCTAAAAAAGGCAAGATTTGACGTATGTATGTTTTTTAATTAATTGTTTTTGTCCTGGCGCTAATTCTGGTTAAAAATCCTCATCTTCCTGACTAGAGAGAAACCAGGGGTGTTATATTAGGGGTGTTTAAAGCTAAACTTGACTTTAACTCGATCAATATGAACTTCGTTAATGTCGGTACAAACGACAATTAATATTAATTTGTTGGGTGATGTCTATTGGTTTTTAAGATAAGAACCTTCTTTAAGAATAATTATTTCATTAATTGAAAAAAGTACTTGCGTATTTACACTAAATTAAGTATCATAAATGAAGTCACCAAAAAAATACTTCTTCCTCCTGGGTTTAGTCCCGGTTGCATCCTCACCACTCTGGAGAGGAGCCCGGGGTATGCCTTTGACCATGGATCCTGGATTGGGTGAGTCAGGTTTTTACACGAATGACTCCCGTCTTACTTCGGCAACCTTTGCATGTTGAACCTAATGTTATATATATTCAAAATCCAGTTGCAGGTTTCTTCACGATGTTTTTCCTCGCCGTACGAGTAAGAGCATCGGTTAGTATTCAAACTAATGTACATAACTTTGAAAATAGTCAATGGTTCATAGCCAGGGTGGGATATGAACCTGTGCCTTTTTGCGCCGCACGCTTTTTAACCGGGGCACTTTACCGTTTCAACCACAAACGCTGAGTCACAAAAACGAATAACGGCATAATTCTTAATCATATTGAGTTGAGTTTCTACATAATTTAGTTCCTATACAGTGGAAAAATAAAGTTCTGAATAAGGCCTTTCGGTCTATTCGATATTGTTGGCTCTGTCTACCCCGCAAGGAATATATTCGTGACTGTATGTACGTTTGTAAAATATAGTAGAAAATTAAGTATTCACCTACCTTTCTAAGAAGACATGATAAGTTAAAATTTCAATTAACTACATAACGTTGTCTTAAACCGTGGAGTTAATTTAATAAAATTTAAATAAAGTTCATAAAATCCTTTGTTAAGAAAAAATCGAAAAGAAAACCTTTACACCTTTTATCAGCCATCTCGAAAAACCTACTAAAAGATTACCCAATACAGCAAAATCTTTAATTCATAAAATCAGCAGTAATTTGCATTGAAAAACTTCTAAGAAACCGGGGCGTTGGGAGTTTATCGAAACATCATAAATCTGCAGAGATAAACGGCCAAAGTTTGTCTAGGTATAACGTCGATCGTAACGTTATCCGTTTACAAATCGCCAGATGACCTTGTTTATTGGTATCGGATAGCGAATATTCCTAGTTTATCAAGTTAAGAAAGGCCGTGTGGTTCCCAGAACTAATACAAAGAAGGACCACTCCATCTCTTTCCCATGGATGTCGTAATAGGCAACTAAGGGATAGGCTAATGAACTTGGTATTCTGCGGCGTTGGGCTAGCAACCTGACACTATTAGAATCTCAATTCTATCATTAAGCCAAATAGCTGAACGTGGCCGTTCAGTCTTTTCAAGACTGTTGGCTCTGTCTACCCCGCAAGGGATATCGTAGTGACCATATATATGTATGTATGTATGTATGTAAATAAATGTATTTTCAACATATATACGTATGTATATGTATGTATCAAATCAGTTTTTGTACAAATAACATAACACCTCGTCTTATAGTCAGTTGTGTAAAACTCTACCCTCGTTATCTGCCAACTCACATAAAGTCTAAACTCGATTCTAAACAAGCCGACGGCAAGAACAATAGATGCACACAATGTGTTTGACGTGTCTGTGTGTTAGTTCTTACCGCGTCAACGTATGAATGGCCCTTTGTTAGTGGGAGGGAAAACTTGGGCTTGTTTTTTTGTAGTTTATTCATGGTTGATTTTCTTTATTAAACATGAAGAAATTTCTGGTTCGTGCCGTGTGGTTTCCGGCACCAATACAAAAAAGAAAAGAAACCACTCCATCTCTTTTCCATGGATGTCGTAAAAGGCGACTCCTCCAGAATAAAAACACACTTTTTTTATTCTATTCACGCGTTAAAACCTCGGTCGGAATTTTCAACCTAGGCTATACCTACACAAAGTTGACACTAACTTAAGTTAAAGTACAAGTATAGCTTGCGTTTTACGACTATTGGGGCAAAATTTACGATTTCCCTATAAACATTACTTGATATTGCAACATAAACTTTACGTTAACGTGATATGGTGCAATTTCGTAGAATACAATTTCAGTAAAACATTTCAGTATTTCAGTACATGTATATTTACGGGGATTTTGTTATTACTGCGATTTTGGACTCTAACGACTGCTTTTTTTATTCTTCACGTTTTGAGAAAGCTGCTTAAAGGTAAGCTTACTATATTTTATTATCTCTATTTTATATCTATGTTACTTTATTTATCCGGGAATAAGGCGTGATAGTATGTTATACTAGAGGCCGCCCGCGACTTCGTCCGCGTAGAAACCCTATTACGTAACAATTAATCCCGCGGCAACTCCGGGATAAAAATTAACCTATGTTTTATTCTGGGTCTTCAGTTACCTACATATCAAATTTCATAGTAATCGGTTCAGTAGTTTTTGCGTGAAAGAGTAACAAACATCCATACTGACATCCTGACATACAAACTTTCACATTTATAATATTAGTAGGATTTATAAAACCGGACTGGCTTTTAGACAGCTTTTTTACGCTAAATTATAGCTTCTCACAGATGAAAGTTGTCTGTGAAAAGCTGCAATTTAGCGTAATAAGCTTCTTTCGAATTTTAGAAGAGTACTTAGACTTTTTTCAGAGTTATGTACATTAGTTTGAGTGCTAACTGATGCTCTTACGGTAAGGAAAACATCGAGAGGCAACTGGATGTGTAAACCATGAGATCCGATACGGGTTTATGTTCCCGTGAAAAAATTTATAGGTGGTCACAGTCTGGTTTTTTAAACTATAATAGCTAAGAGTGTCCAAAAAAATGTTATATTTGCAAACATACATACATACATATAATCACGTCTATATCCCTTGCGGGGTAGACAGAGCCAACAGTATTGTTATGACTGAAAGGCCACGTTATGCTGTTTGGCTTAATGATAGAATTGAGATTAAAATAGTGACAGGTTGCTAGCCCATCGCCTAAAAGAAGCATCTCAAGTTTATAATCCCTTAGTCGCATTTTACGACATCCATGGGAATGAGACGGAGTGGTCCTATTCCTTTTTTTATTGGTGCCGAGAACCACAGGGCATATTTGCAAAGAATGTGTATTTTATCACTTTCACAACAAGAAACAGTTGCATACATTTAAAATTCTCAAAAATATATCTCATTACTCCAGAAGCCGGTCTTAAAACGGTTTATCCCTACCATCCACAAAACCATTCAGTTCTATAGCTGGCTTAACTCTTTGTGCGCAACTGAATGGAAGGCTGAAAGGCTCTGTTAGGACAACTATTCATACCATTCCCATTTTTAAAGCCCACTTTTGAATCTAGATTACCGAAGAGTTAAGCCTACAAGCCCGAAGGTTTTAAGGATAATCCGAGGGTTAAGGGTCACTTTTACACTTGAAAATACATACTTCACTTCCTTCGAAACATTGTGATAAAATTTTCACATGTTATTAAAAATTCCTTATTGAAATAACTAATACCTTCAAATATTATATGCTATAGATTTAAATTATACAATTTACCAACTTTAATTAGGTACTAATGCGGATTTAATGATTTATTAGTTTTCAAATAAGTAGGTGTTAACAATGATTTCCTTTCTCATAAATATTCGTTTTATCATCGTGATGTGTATATTTACACCTTAAACCACAAGGCTTTGGAGCCTGGGGTCTGCTTTTTCATTACTATTAAGTATTCAGTTTTAAATACTAGGAAAACTTGCAGTTTCCCGCTTACAAAATACTTAAACTTTACCTAATGTCGTTATCGAAGTAAATAAAAGTGTAAAACCTAAGCGCCTTGTGGCATTGGGAGGCAAAGCCGTCACATTTACATTTTGTTGCTCGTGTAAATCTGCAGGCGCTTCAAGGCTGTAGGATCTAGACAGATGGGTCTCCACGGTCTCGGGTACGGTGGAACTTTGCAAATTGTATCTCATTTGAAACAATGTTTCGGTAGGTATTTTGTTGTGCGCATTCTAAGTAACGGAACATCCTTTAAAATTTTTGTTTCAAAAAGAGAAGGCCTAGATGAACGTAGGTACCTTGATCAAATCGGAGAAGTCCTAGAAAAAGGTTAGGTCAAGAGTACCCGAATCCGACGAGCTTGCATGAATAGAGTTACGGATGAGGATGAAGCGAAGGAAGTATGCAGGGATCGTTGCAAATGGAAAGATTTAGTCTCTACCTACCCCTCCGGGAAAGAGGCGTGATTTTATTAATCTTTCTTTTTGATGCAGTCGGTGAAAACGTAGTCGCTTATATCATAATTTTTCTAAAACATGGAACAAAAACCGCTGTAGAAAATAAGAATTCAAAGAAAATCAAGATAAACTAAAGCAATTCAGAATGCATTCTAAAACCACTCGGTATTATAAACAAGGTTTGCATACATTTTCATATAAGGTACCCCTTATTTCAGTGAGTTTATTTAAGTTGCATTTTTATAATCAAATGAAGACTGTCTATATGCTGATTTTGAAATTTTACGCTCACTCACATAGAGGTATTTTCAACCCACCACTAAAAAAGAGAAGAAAATAGTCTCTTTCCATACATCTGTGCATCGAAATTTATAAATGGATGACAGTTCGATCAAAATAACTAATTTATTACCTAAAACCTAACATTTGATAAGTTTTATTATAAGCTAGCTGTTGCCCTAAATATCTTCAAATTTTAACTTATTATGTTGTCAGTATTTGAATCTCAGTTCTGTCATTGGGCCGAGCAGCTGAACGTGGCCTTTCACTCTTTTGATGACTGTTGGATCTGCCTATCCCGCAAAGAATACAGACGTGATTAAATGTATATATGTATAATTCCGTTAGTCTGCCTGTTTAAAATATATTCGACGCAATAGAATTCGCAGTAAAATCTAGTCAGTGAACGCTATCTTTACGAACCGGCAGAGTTCAATCAATGCATATTAATCCGCTTTAGTGTGAAGTTCGTTAGTAAATCCCCTAGGAACTGCAATCAGAAGGGTGGGGGGAGCGGGAGGGGGGAGAGTTACAAATTAAAAAGTCCAAACTTAGCTCTAGTAACTTTTGATTTCAGATTTATTGCAAGTTTCAAGTCTTTTCGTTCCATATTTATAAACCTGAATATTTCAATTTCCATGAAAATTGTGGACGGCGTTTGTGGTCCAACGGTTACGATGATTTATGGATGGATGGAAATAAATTAAAATTGACAGGTACCTGCCTGAAAAGGTGCTTGCTACCAACATACATAAATACAATCACGTCCACATCCCATGCAGGGTAGACAGAGCTGACAGTCTTGAATTGACATGTCTATGTTCAGCTGTGTGTCAAGCTCTCTCTGAAACGAGTTTCTCTCTGAACCCCACTTTCCGCTATCCCTCACAGACAATAATTCATTGATACAAATCATACTTAAAATTCAATAATTCATTGTATTTACAAAAATATTTTTTTACACCTGCACATTCAGGAAACTGGATGTGTGACTCATGATCCAATGAGGGTTGGTTTCCCCTACAAACGTCGCAGAGGTTAAACTATCATGATGACAGGCGTAAAGGGTCAGGTCAAAAGTACCCGAAACCGCCGAGCTTGCACGAAGACAGTGGATGATGACGAATGTGGATGAAGCGAAGGAAGTATGCAGAGATCGTGGCAAGTGGAAAGTGGTAGTCTCTGCCTACCCCTCCGGGAAAGAGGCGTGATTTTATGTCTGTTTGTATGACAGGCGTGTCCAGGGCTCCACTTTAGAGAGGCAGGACGCAACCGAAGCCCACCAGGTAAGTATCTCTCATCTCTGCGTGTTCCCGGTGGCACCAGTCCACAGAAATAAATAATATAAATATATACGGGACAAATTACACAGATTGAGTTAGCCTCGAAGTAAGTTCGAGACTTGTGTCACGAGATACTAACTCAACGATACTGTATTTTTATTTTAAATACTTATATAGATAAACATCCAAGACCCAGGCCAATCAGAAAAAGTTCTTTTCTCATCATGCCCTGACCGGGATTTGAACCCGGGACCTCCGGTGTCACAGACAAGCGCACTACCGCTGCGCCACAGAGGCCGTCAAGAAGAGAGACACAGAAGAAACAAAAGAGTCCCGGGGTCCAGGGTCCACCTTCCTGTTCTCTCCCCCTTGGTCCGGATTACGACTTCCTCAGATTTCAGTCCATTGGCACGCATATCATCTTTTGCGACGTCCAGCCAAATGTTGTACAAAGAAATCCCCACCCACGCCTCTGAGGGGCAACACAGTGACAACTTTGCATTGAACTTTTACGGCTAACGGGGGTGACATAGTCACTGCGTGACAAAACCAAAAAATTAAAAAAAAAAAACTTTTACGGCGAACGAAGTCGCAGGCAACAACTAGTTTGATATAAATTTCAACTTGATAGTGTTTTTGCCTTTCGACAAGTCCAGACATGTTCTTTTAGGCCTACCCCTTCTGCCTGGGCCCATCTGTTCCTGTTCCCCAAGTAGTTAGCCGTTTTCCGCAAGGTAGATATGTTGTAATATTACATACATACATACATATAATCACGTCTATATCCCTTGCGGGGTAGACAGAGCCAACAGTCTTGAAAAGACTGATAGGCCACGTTCAGCTGTTTGGCTTTATGATGGAATTGAGATTTAAATAGTGACAGGTTGCTAGCCCATCGCCTAAAAGAAGACTCCCAAGTTTATAAGCCTTATCCCTCAGTCGCCCTTTACGATATCCGTGGGAACGAGATGGAGTGGTCCTATTCTTTTTTTTTATTGGAGCCGGGAACCACGCTGCACGTTGTAATATTAATTTACTAAAATTCGTTTCCACAACATCTTCAATTTCAACCGAATTCCTAAATAAGATTAAGATAATCCCGAATTCTCGAGATTAACACGAAAATAAACCTGTTTTATTTCCTCGAGAAGGAAATTTCATGCGACGCAAAATATCACGGATCATTTTCAACGCTCAAAATGAGAATATTTCAAAGTGTGTACCAATTTGTAAGCGGTAGCGTATATTTTACCTAGTATGATTCGTCGTAACGTCTATTTCTTGCGGGTTTGACAGAGTCAACAGTCTTGAAAAGACTGAAACGCAGCGTTCAGCTATATAAAACGTTAAAGTTTAAGTGATACCTTAAGGCTTAAACTGTTATTTTGAAAATATTATGTGATGATTATAGCTAAAAGATATTTTTTTATTGCTACGGTCAAATGTTTGGTGTCAAGTAACTTAATATCTCTATATAACAAATCATTCGTTCAAAACTATTAATTAAAAATATTTTGAGCAATAATAAATATAATTAACGTCATAAAAATAATCTCAATTCAATCATTAAGCTAAATAAAAGAATCTCAATTCTATCATTAAGCCAAATAGCTGAACGTGGCCGTTCAGTCTTTTCAAGACTGTTGGCTCTGTCTACCCCGCAAGGGATATAGACGTGACCATAGGAATGGACGGATGGCTAAATATAATTTATTATTTATCGTCTATTATTTGGTGTCAATTGGAGCAGCTAACAGCGTGTACGTTAGTATTACATAATATTACCTATATGGACTGTTTTTATTCGACATCTAAAAGCTAAAAGATGATCAGTTAAAATCGCAACAGCCTATAAACTTGGACCACACACCCTCACGTCTACCTTTTCAATACCCGTTCCGACTTTCATACATTGAGGCATACTGCATTTACTGAATTTATATGGTAATGGTATTTCAAACTACTCACCCGCTATGACACTCACAGCGCGCCTATAACTATTTGGAAATTTCCAATTTGCTCAAAATTGAATTTCAGCTTACAAATTCGAATTTGCGTAGAAGTAGTTTTGCTAGGTGTGTGGTGAAGGAAAATCGACAGGCTGTGCATTTGACAGAATATATATAGGAAAGCAGAATTTCAATATTCTGAAGTGTTCGTTGCATCATCAGTATAGAAATTAGAACAATAGACCGTCAGATAAGAGCATTTACCATTTTCTTTATTGAGAGTTAAAAAAATGTAAGTACCTATAAGAATCCTAAGCAATTTCTTGAATATTTAGGTTTAAGAAGATAGAAAATAAAAGGTGCGTAGGTTCGAATCTCCGTATTTATTTTAGAAATCATTTTACATCAAATCGGAATCTGAAATACATTGAGTTGTTTACTTTACAATATATATATATATATATATATATATATATATATATATATATATATATATATATATATATATATATATACACAATGAGGAAATTATATCTACTTACTGTATAATGGATAAGTGTGCCGTGTGGTTTTCGGAACATTAGAATGTACCATGAATGTCGTAAAAAGCGACTTGCTTATAGGCAAGCAACCTGTCACTATTTGAATCTCAATTCCATCAAAAAGCCACACAGCTGAACGTGGCCTTTCAGTCTTTTGCAAACTATTGGCTATGTCTACCTCGCGAGGATATAGACGTGACTATATGTATGTATGTAAGTGTGACGGCTGATATAGTAATAGGTTCAGCGCGTATTACCGCCGGCGGCGTGCATAGAAAATTGGATTTCACATCATGTAAATAAATACATCGTACATAGTTGTAATCAGGGTCAAGTGTTTATAGGTTAGTTTCATTCGTTTATGTACGTAACTTGAAAACTGAATCATACATACATACATATAGCCCTCACGGGGTAGACAGAGCCAACAATCTTGAAAAGACTGCTAGGCCACGTTCGGCTGTTTGGTTAAATGATAGGACTGAGATTTTAAAAGTGACAGGTTGCTAGCCCATCGCCTAAAAGAAGAATCCGAAGTTAGCCTTTCCCTTAGTCGCCCTTTACGACATCCATGGGAAAGAGTAATCCTATCCTTTTTTCTATCGGTGACGGGAACCACACGGCAAGTCTTAATACTTATTATTAAAAAACCATTACGAAAGGCGCGGTAAACTGCGCGTGCGCATTCGACAGCGCTAATTCGATGAAAGTTACGATTAGGGTTAGACTATTTGAGGAATCTCAGTAATTGATGATTTAATCCGATGCGCACGAGTTCGTGATAAACTAACACTGTTTGCAACTTCATTATGTGGTTATGGACCAGTAGTGGTCAGGTATAAAAATTTGGACCTTTTTATTGGCGACTAAGAGATAGGCTTGTTAACTCGGGATTATTCTTTTAAGCGATGGACACTATTTAAATCTCAATTTCTATCATTAAGCCGAACAGCTTTATACGTCGCCTATCCTTATATAAATAAATAAATAAATTTATACGGGACAAATTACACAGATTGAGTTAGCCTCGAAGTAAGTTCGAGACTTGTGTTAAGAGATACTAACTCAACGATACTATATTTTATAATAAATACTTCTACACATAAACATTCAAGACCCAGGCCAATCAGAGAAAATACTTTTCTCATCATGCCCTGACCGGGATTCGAACCCGGGACCGCCGGTGTCACAGGCAAGCGTACTACCGCTGCGCCACAGAGGCCGTTCTCTGTCTCTATATTTCAGCAGGCAAAGTCACGGCCGGCGGTATATCAACAAGTGAACTTGTTAGGTACAAGTTTAGCCTACGCGACAAACATCTAGACATGCTAAATGTGTCGAGCTAAATCTGTGAGAGCAATGATCTCGACCAATGCCAATGACCAAAGGGGGGGGCAGGAGTTTGTAGGTGATGTTTTACTAGCTGTTGCGCCCAATTTTTATCTCTTGGTAGTGATGGGAAATTGTTTTTTTTTGGTACTAAGATGAAAATGAATCATACAAACCCGATAATTCGGTTTGACGCTAAAGTTTATTACGTGCCGTGTGGTTCCCGGCACCTATACAAAAAAGAATAGGACCACTCCATCTCTTTCCCATGGATGTCGTAAAAGGCGACTAAGGGATAGGTTTAAAAACTTGGGATTCTTTTTTAGGCGATGGGCTAGCAACCTGTCACTATTTGAATCTCAATTCTATCATTAAGCCAAATAGCTGAACGTGGCCATTCAGTCTCTTCAAGACTGTTGGCTCTGTCTACCCCGCAAGGGATATAGACGTGACCATATGTGTGTGGGTATAGAAAAAAACAATAATAGGACCGCTCCATCTCTTATCCATGGATATCGTAATAGGCGACTAAGCGATAAACAGCAACCTGTCACTATTTGAATCTCAATTCTATCTTTAAGCGGCTTAACGTGGTCTATCAGTCTCTCGAAGACTGTTGGCTCGATCTATCCCGTATGGAATATAGACGTGTTTATATCGTAAATAGATCAAGTTTAATTTTTAACAGACGACAAGATTTTTACCTCGCCGTAAGAGCATCGGTTAGTATTCAAACTAATGTACTTACATAACTTAAAACAACCTAAACAATGAAAACTATTATACCCAATTAAAGTTTTTATCCAATTTCGAAAGGAGTGTCATGTTTACGTTATTAATTTAATTTCCTAAATTATGTCTATTAATTGCTTTAAGTCATGCGACTGAATAGCCGTTTATCGCGCTATATGCAAATATCGAAAAAAAATTAACGAAAAATGCTATGATGAGGTAAAAAGTTAACGCGTTTTTTTTTGTAGCTCTCTCTAAACGCGATGGAGCGAAACTTGATTGAATACAAAGTTAATAAATCACTCTTGTACATACATACATATGGACACGTCTATAAGCCTTGGAGGGTTGACAGAGCCAACAGTCTTGAAGACTGATAGGACACGTTCAACTTTTTGGCTTAATGATAGAATTGAGATTCAAATAGTGACAAGTTGCTAGCCCATCGCCTAAAAGAAGAACCCCAAGATTATAAGCATATACCTTAGTCGCCTTTTACGACGTCCATGGGAAAGAGATGGAGTGGTCTTATTCATTATTGTACTGGTGCCGAGAACCACACGGCACAAAAAATAGTATGGATCGATGGAGCGTTTCTTTTTTCTATTGGTGTCGGGAACCATACGGCTATTCTCTTGTTTACGAATTTTTTACTTGTTGAATCCACAACCATTTAAGTGCCGTGCGGTGCCCGACATTTAGAATAGGATTACTCTTGGTATCTCTTTTGGGCGATGGGCTAGCAACCTGTCACTATTTGAATCTCGATTCTGACATTAAGCTACACAGCTAAAGGCTCATCAGTCTTCTCAAGACTGTCTACCTCACAAGGGATATATATCTATGTATTTATATATCGGTATGTATGTTTATCCTTATCATTAGGATATTATATAGATATTATTAAGATTGCGACACGACAAGTGTTTACATGAAACAACTCCTATCTAACCTCCGCCATCTTTGCAGGGGACCTGACCTAATTTTGATTATGGTTACAAATCTTACAAATCCAAGGACTAGGTCTATAGTTTCATATCATATTGAGATGATGCGATGGCAAATAAATAAATAAATTTATACGCGACAATTTACAGAGATAGAGTTAGCCTCGAAGTAACTTTTTGATGCTTCTGTTACGAGATAATCAAGATACAGAAGATTTTCCGCCAGGCTAGGTGTTGCTGGGGAACCGCGGCTCCGACGATGTTGTGTCAGAGGTTGTATATATGGCTCCAATCCGTGCAAACTTTGCTTGCGCGATTTAGGTTTTTTCGCTGTTTATGATGACTGATAGCGTCGCGTGATTCTATTTGTTATTTTTGTGGCATATAGATTCCGCCAATTAACAAATTCTTATATAGATAAATCTTACAAATCCAATGACTATGAATGTAATTTCATATCATATTAGTATTAAACTTACCGCAAGTCTGATGTAAGAGAGATTCACATATGATATAACGTACCTGTAAAATAAATGCAATTCATTAATAACCAATTAGTACTTTATTCAGGTCAGTTTTATGGAAACTATACCTGCGACATTATATACGTACAAACATATAATCACGTCTATATCACTTGCGGGGTAGATAGAGAATCAAAAGACTGAATGGCTACGTTCAGCTGTTAGGCTTAATGATAAAATTGATTATCAAATATTGACAGGTTGCTAGCCCATCGCCTAAAAAAAGAATCTCAAGTTTGTGAGACAATCCCTTAGTCGCCTTTTACGACATCCATGAGAAAGAGATGGAGTGGTCCTATTCTTTTCAACTCGATAGTGTTACTTTTGGGAGTTTGTTTACATTAAAGGTCTCAACACACATACATCATGTATATGGTTAATAAAATAAAATATAAGGTTGCGAATAACCAAAAAAAAATTTATTTATTAACCCGAAACCGCCGAGCTCGCATGAAGAGAGTTATGAATGTGGATGACGCGAAGGAAGTATGCAGAGATCGTGTGGAAATATGTAGTCTGTCTACATCGCCGGGAAGAAGGCGTGATTTTATGTATGTATATATGTATAAGATTGCGTTTCTTCATAGGCAGGGAACTCTAAAATGTATGTGTGAAAAAATACCATTGCATGTTTGACGCTCCATTGCTCCGATATAGATCAAACGTCAGGCCCCGATCTACTTCTGACGGCCTCTGTGGCGCAGCGGTAGTACGCTTGTCTGCGACACCGGAGGTCCCAGGTTCGGTTCGAATCCCGGCCAGGGCGTAATGAGAAAAGAACTTTTTCTTATTGGCCTGGATCTTGGATGTTTATCTATATAAGTATTTATTATAAAATATAGTATCGTTGAGTTTAGTATGTCATAATACAAGTCTCGAACTTACTTCGAGGCTAACTCAATCTGTGTTATTTGTCCCGTATATATTTATTTTATTTTTTATTTATAGTTCAACTGAAATACACATGCCCATATAATCACGCCTCTTTCCCGTAGGGGTAGGCAGAGAATGCATCTTTGGCTTTGGAAGCGTAGAATACCTATTTAGATTTTATTGATGTTACGTCAATAAGAAATACTTAGCATCCGAATCGGAAATAAATCTTTTCTATTCTTAATCTATTATATTATATAGTTTAACAAACTACATTAATATTAGAAAGAGTAAGAATGCTTTAGTTTTAATTTGAGTTCATTTTAATTATTAAATGTACTACTTGCTAATAAAAAAGTAACGATTTGTATTTTGTTTTTGGAACGAATAAACTCAAAACTTAACAGTTTTTGATGATATTTTACGAAGATTTATAATACCTCCAGGACTAATATAAACTACCTTATACCGAGAGAAAAACCTCACGCAAAAGCTAGTTAAATGTTACTATAAAATGCTCATTGTAAGTTGTTACAACGGAGCTGATTTTACATCCAATAGTCTTACTCGACTATTTGTAATAGTTCTAAACATAGTATGCTATCTCGATGATATTATTGTGAGGAAAGTTAGCAGTTTGCGGCGGTCCAGTTAGCGAGCGAACTATTGTGAGAGCCTTTCAGGAATCGAACTGTGTACTTTATATAGAGATTGGATAGATATATATATAATAAGATACTATAATATGTCTTTTGACTGTGAATAATAGAACTGAAACTTAGCCTCGAAGTACCTATGTTACGAGATACTAACTCACGAATACTATACATACATACATAAAATCACGACTCTTTCCCTATATTTTTATTATTTATTTATTTCCTCTATTTTTAATAACAAATACTTATATACTAAGATAAACATCCTTCTGAACAGGATGAAAAACCTGCACCAATTTAAAAAGAATAGGACCAATCCATCTCTTTCCCATGGATGTCGTAAAAAGCGACTAAGGGATGGGCTTATAAAATTGGGATTTTTCTTATAGTCGATGTGCTATCAACCTGTCACTATTGAATCTCAATTCTATCATTAGGCCAAACAGCTGAACGTGGCTCGTCAGACGTTCAAGACTGCTGGCTCTGTCTACCCCGCAAGGGATACAGACATGATTATATAGATGGAATACTAGGATCAAAAGTAATATCTAGCCAAAATTGCCACTGGAACGGAAAACAATGGAACAAAACGGATTATTCTATTGATGCCGCGGGCTAAATACTTCATAATTTTTTTTTACCCTTTTCGAATTTCCAAGGACCAGTTTCTGTATTTCGAAAATCGCCATCTTTTGTCCGTTGCACCAATTCGATATTGTTACGAATCTCGATACAATCGCGACGTTTATTTCCGGAAAACCGCCGAGAAACAAAAGTATAGCATCAAATAAAAAGAGTGCAGAAGTGTCTCGTAATATTATTGTCATGAATTACTAATGCCCCCCCGGTAGCAAGCTAAGCGCGACGCCGTCTTTATAACGCGGTAAACTATCGCTGTTTCGCTTTTTATTATGACGTGACACGGGACCGCGATAGTTTTTTGCGCGATTCAAACGGCGTTGCGCGTGCAATGTTCCGCGGGCGTCATAAAAATTGTCAACGAGTAACTATGCTTTACGTATAATTTAAGCAATTTTATCGGATCAAATAAAATAAAAATAAAATACAATAATTTCAATTCTATTTTATCTGTTCTTTACAAATATAAACTGAGCCTCGAATCAAATTAGTGGAGGGTTTAAGATGAAGTCAAAAAGGTAAGGTGAAAAAAGTCAACGATTTTTTACCGAATAATTGAGTACGTTTGACGCAATGCAATCTGCATGATGAAATTTTAGGGGGTACATGCAAGCTCCTTATATTTAAATAGATATAGATATATACGGGACAAATTACACAGATTGAGTTAGCCTCGAAGTAAGTTCGAGACTTGTGTTACGAGATACTAACTCAACGATACTATATTTTATAATAAATACTTATATAGATAAACATCCAAGACCCAGGCCGATCAGAAAAAGTTCTTTTCCCATCACGCCCTGGCCGGGATTCGAACCCGGGACCTCCGGTGTCACAGACAAGCGCACTACCGCTGCGCCACAGAGGCCGTTATATAAAATACTCATTCAACATACATATACATAGTCACGTCTGTATCCCTTGCGTGGTAGACAGAGCCAACGATCTTAAAGGCCACGTTCGGCTGTGTGGCTTTACGATGTTATTGAGATTCAAAATGACAGGTTGCTAATCCATCGCCTACAATAGGAATCCCAAGTTTATAAGCCTATCCCTAAGTCGCCATTTACGACATCAATGGTAAAGATATGGAGTGATTCTAAAATGCCAGAAAACACACTCTCGCCTTGAAATTGTGTTTAGAGGATCATTTCTGTACTTTCGTTATTTTATAACGAGAACAGCAGACAATGGCTTCGAATAGATTCACAAGTGACTCACTGAAGGCACAATCGCTATTTTCTTAGCAAAATGATGAGCTGTTTGTATTGCTGACGATTCTAAATCTGAAACCATATAATACCACTAGTCATAGTCTGGTGTGGTTTAAGTTTTTCAGTACCTACGTAGGTACAGTTTATGATACTACTTTTCCTATTAAGTTATCGTTATTACATAAATGTCTTCATTTTGTCTGATTTTCAGTTAAAAAGAGTTATTTTTTATGATATTGCTTCATACTAAACCCATTAAATACATACATACATACATACATATAGTCACGTCTATATCCCTTGCGGGTAGACAGAGCCAACAGTCTTGAAAAGACTGATAGGCCACGTTCAGATGTTTGGCTTAATGATAGAATTCAGATTCAAATACTGTCGCCTAAAGTTTATTAGCCTATACCTTAGTCGCATTTTACGACATCCATGGGAACTGTATGAAGTGATCCTATTCTTTTTTTTATTGGTACCGGTATTCACACGGCACAGTATTCATGACTAGTATAGCTCAGTAGTATTGATTTTAAAAAATCAGTTAAACATAAAGTTATCTCTCATGATCAATATTTTTTTTTCATTTATTGTTGTATTTTAATAGGTATCAGCTTTATCTCTGTAGTTTATTCTGTGATATAACCCTAATGTATGGAAAGTATTCCATTTCAAGGTCTAAAGCTTTCTTAGTAACACGATATTAATGGCAACATGCTTCTGAAACCCTTCAGAATAACAGTTTAGACAAAGGGTTGAGTTTTATATAAATTTCGTCGATACACACATACATATACGTAGTCACGTCTAATCTCTTGCGAGGTAGATAGAGCCCAATAGTAATTATATGTATGTATGTACGTATGTATTTACGAATTTAATTAATAAGCCGTGGATAAAAACAATATGACTGTTCAACCCTTAAAAATAAATAAAATAATATTTATTTTCTCACAGACAAAAAAAAAGTTGCACTTATAAGATATTCACATATACATATCGGGAGACTGGTGCCTAAGCTAGCCTTGAAGCCTTTGTTTCAGGCCACCAAGTCACCGCCCCAATTTAAGTGACACAAAAACACACTAAACATTAGAGATTAGGTATATATAAAAAAAAAGAATGTGTAGGTACCTGTGTTTTATAAAGATAATTAAAAAATATATATATTTAATTAATTTAGTTATTTTGTTTTAATATTTTAGCGAAATATTCAGTAGAAATGAGGTTTTCAGTGAAACGTGTGTAGGTACTTTGAAAATGAAGTAGACCATTTTCATGTGTAATTCGAGTGTCTTTTAAAGCTTTAACTTCACAGAGAAACGTCACCACTCTTCATGTTCTCTTCTCTTTGACTTGTCAAAGGGAATTCCAATTTGTATTCTGCACAATATTTCGCTCTCAATATACGAAATGAGATGCCTTTTGAGAGAGTGAAACTATGACATTTGTTTCTAGAAATAGTATTTGTTGTAAACCTTGTGTTAAGAATGTGTGTATATAACGTTTGTATGTATATTTATAATGTGTATAATGTATGGTGCCGTGTGGTTCCCGGCACCAATACAAAAAAGAATAGGACCACTCCATCTCTTTCCCATGGATGTCGGTAAAGGCGACTAAGGGATAGGCTTACAAACTTGGGATTCTTTTTTAAGGCGATGGGCTAGCAACCTGTCACTATTTGAATCTCAATTCTATCATTAAGCCGCTAAGCTGAACATGGCCATTCAGTCTTTTCAAGACTGTTGGCTCTGTCTACTCCGCAAGGGATATAGACGTGACCATATGTATGTATATAGATTCAAATACAATAATGCACACAAATTCAGTCAACAATCAGAAAATCAAACCAATCAACATCCAGGGAAAGAGGCGTGATTTTATGTATGTATGTATGTATGTATGTATGTATGTATGTATGTATGTATCAACATCCAGCTACACCAATGTTGCTGACGTCATGACGGGCATCGCCGCAGCCCGCTCAATCGGAGCTAACTGTATTACCTGATGCCAATTCTAATTGCCACCCTGCCGTTTTGATTGGCAGAGCATTCACATACATACATATAATCACGTCTTTATCCCCTGCGGGGTAGATAGAGCCAACAGTCTTGAATAGACTGATACTCCAAGTTCAGCTGTTTGGCTTTATGATAGAATTGAGATTCAAATAGTGACAGGTCACTTGAAAGAAGAATCCCAAGATTATAAGCTTATCCCTTAGGCGCCTTTAACGATATCCACGGGAAAGAGATGGGAGTGGTCCTTTTCTTTTTTCATTGGTGCCGGGCTCCACACGGCTAATGTCTAATTTGACCAAATTCAAATTTTTATTCATTAATACGGGACAGTTCAATATCATTTAATAATTGTCATATCTTTTGGTTGCATAACATTGGTTGACGTCAAATAAATTACTTAAAAATAAAATTACTGCCGCTTCCAAAGCGTCAGTGCAGAAGAAGCGGTAACAAACTGCACTGCAGCATTTTTCTCCAACTACATCAACTTCACAATTATCCAAATTAGAATAGAAATGTGGACGAGAAAAAGTGATGATTAGCGACAGCGACTTGATAGGAATTAAAAAACTGTGTCAAAACCAAACACATCTTCTTATTATATTATAAAGCTGAAGAGTTCGTTTGTTTGAACGCGCTAAACTCAGGAAATACTGGTTCGAAATGAAAAAATATTTTTGTGTTGAACATAGCATTTATCGAGAAAGGCTTTAGGCTATGTATATTTTATCACGTTGCAACTATAAGGAGCGAAGAAATAATGAAAAATGTGAAAAAAACCGGGAAAATTATTCATCCTTGAGGGCTTCAATGATGCCCAAAATAACTATTCCACGGACGAAGTCGCGGGCACAGCTAGTTTAAAATAAAACATCGTTTTACTAAAAAAAAAGGGTGTCTTTTTGACCCTCAATGGCAGCTGTGCCAGACATTATTTTTCCATATCGATAAATCGATGGCGCCCGAATTCGGCCTGACCGAGTTCTCGAGTTGGCACAAATATTTTGGGATGCTTTTTCAACCATATTTAGGGAAAAGGCATCGATAAATCACGTGTTTTTGCTGGCATCAATACTCATTTTGTGATTCTGTAAAAGGAGATTAATTCAAGAGATATTTGGTAGATACTAACGATGTTTTATGATCAGTAGATATATATATACATATGTATTTAGCGTTTTTATAAGCCTACAAAGTCTGTAGGTAATGCTGGCCTTGCTTTTAGAAAAATCTGAAAAGTTTGTTTGTTTGGTAGAACGCGCTAATCTCAATAACTACTGGTTCGAATTGAAAAATTATTTTTGTGTTGAATAGAGTAGTTATTGAGGAAGCCTTTAAATTAAAGAATATAACATCACGGTGAAACTATTAGGAGCGAAGAAATACTGGAAAATGAGAAAAAATAGGGGAATTATTCATCCTTGAGGGCTTCAATGATGGCCAAAATAACTATTCCACGCGAACGAAGTCGCACAGCTAGTAAATAATAACGTTAAAACTAAATGTGTAAATTTTATTCGGCGCTGAAAATACTTTCATTTTGTCCAAATCCATTCAATCAAAAAATCTTTTTTTTTATTTACATAATCGTGGTACGTTCACAACACCGCTTTCCATGTCACAGCTTATCTTTTTCTTCTATCTTCTTTAAATATAAAAGCAAAAAAACACTCACTCACCTATTCATTACGATATCACGAAAACTACTAGGTCAATAAAGATGAAATTTAGCAGAAAGGTATATTGTGACTAGAGGACGACCGCTATGTATTTTTGGGAATTTCCGCGGGAACGGAAGATAACGGGATTTTTCGGTTAACACTAACTGCTGGACTAATTCTAATAATATTCTTCCGATACTAGATGATTACAAAACGTTTTGTACAAAAAAGAGCATCAACCAGAATGACGGAGTTGTGGTCTATGTCAAATCAAATATTCCAGTCACCGATGTTGAACCATACGTAAAGGAAGGGAGCTGTCTATTATTGAAAATTTCGCAGGATTTCTCATTAATATGTTCCTACAGATCACCCTCATTTAAAAACCCTACCAACTACATTAACTCTCTAGACCAAATTCTGAAAGGTATCAAAACAAAAAATGTAATTTTAACAGGTGACATTAATATTAACATTCTCCCAGGCATCGATAAAACCCACACTATTAATTACCTAAACATGATAGCAAGCCACGGTCTTCTGCAAGGTGTTGATAAACCGACAAGACGGAGCAGATGTATCGACCATATGATGATAAAATCCCCGTATAAAGCTCAATCATTTATCTTTGATGAATTCACCGATCATAGACCGGTTCTCCTAATTCTAAACAAAGCTCTGATCAATAAACATGTAACACATGCTGCTAAAACCACACTTGACTACGAAAATGTAAGCAAAGTTCTTAAAGAACAAGACTGGTCTAACTTATATAATTGCGCATGCACCAACTCAGCTGCTAATGAATTAATAACTACCCTGCAGAAGATTATTACGTCGAACACTACAGTTTCGAAATTGTCCAATAAAGTAAAACCATTAAAACCATGGATTACTATAGGGTTGGTTAAGTGTATGCGGAAAAGAGATAAATTGTACAAACAAAGCAAAAGACAGCCAGAAAATGAACAACTCAAACTTGAATATGCTAACTACAAAAATAACTGCAACAAAATTGTTAAAAATGCTAAAAAAATTTATTATCAAAAACTACTTTCCCAACACAAAGGCAATACAAAACAGACATGGAAGGTTATCAAAGAAATATGTAACTTGTCAAAATCCAAAACCACTAGTGAAGAGCTACTTTCAATAAAACCTAATCCAGTGGACGCACTGACAGTGGTCAATTCCTACTTCACGTCTATAGGGGAAAATTTAGCAGATAAGACTCTTGCAAAACTTGCCACCACACACGATATCTTAGCGCGGAAGGTGAACACACATAACACAACCGCGAGTTCTATGGCAATGTTGCCAATGGACCCGCTAGAAATAAAAGAAACTATTCTATCACTCAGAACTGATTCCGCACCGGGTAGAGACAAGATCTCAGTACTATTCCTCAAGAAGTTTTGGCACCTGTTGCTAGACCCAATTACTTTTGTGTTCAATCTCAGTCTGTCAAGTGGTATCTTTCCCAAACAGTTTAAAACGGCGGTAGTATGTCCAATCTACAAAAATGGAGATAAGGACCAACCTACTAATTACAGGCCAATATCACTCTTGTCAACACTGTCTAAGCTTCTTGAGAAAATAGTAAACAGAAGATTGGTCAACTATATGGAGGGGTCAGGTTTGATTGCTTCCAACCAATTTGGGTTCAGGAGGAATAAATCCACAGAAGATGCCATGCTGAGGTTGACAACATTAGTGAGCTCCTATTTGGACAAAGGCGAGCGTTGTGTGGGTGTGTTCTTGGACATGCAAAAAGCTTTTGACACGGTTTCTATCCCAATATTGTTAAGATGTCTGGAAAAAATGGGTGTCAGAGGATTAGTACTTTCCTGGTTCAAGGATTACCTCACGGAAAGACGGCAGCATGTTAAAGTTAAAAACTACGAGAGTCGTGAAGCTAAGTGTTCGTTCGGAGTTCCACAGGGCAGTGCGCTCGGTCCCTCGCTCTTTCTAGTTTATATTAATGACCTTTGTAGTCTTAAAATCTCAGGAGCCGAGCTACTGATGTTTGCCGACGACACTGCGGTAATTTTTCACGACAAGACGTGGGATGGAGTTAAGGCATTAGCGGAAGACGGCCTTGCCAAAATAACTACGTGGTTGGAGGATCGTCTCCTGACACTTAACACCACTAAATCCAATTACGTCTGTTTTTCTAAGACGGCAATCACAAGTGCTCAGCCGAACTTTAATATCACACTGCACGGATTTCCATGTAACCGTACAATTTCTTACAATGCAAGGACAACCTGTAACTGCACTCATCTTGCAAGGGTAACCTCAATAAAATACTTAGGAGTAACAGTTGACCAACACCTAAGCTGGAAACAGCACATATCTACTCTCTCTGGCAGAGTTAGAAAGCTTATATATATTTTTAAACAATTAAGACTAGCTGCGGATACAAAACTCCTTATCAGTACATACAAAGCTCTTTGCCAATGCATTATTACATATTGCATCACCTCCTGGGGTGGTGCAACCAATACCCACGCTTTGATAGTCGAACGGGCCCAACGAGCAATCTTGAAGGTTATCCTCGGTGTCTCGTTCCGCTATCCGACTACAAAGGTGTACGAAGAGGCAAATGTGTTATCGGTACGCAAATTGTTTATATATGCTACGTTAACTAGGTTCCACAGACAGACTATCCCTACGCCACCACCCAGAGCGTCAAGACGTATACAGCGTTGTCCTGTTCCCCAAATAAAAACAGTATTTGCTAGGAGATTCTTCAACTATCTTGGTCCAAAACTCTATAACAAACTACTGTTGATAGACCGAAACATTAAAAACAGCAGTAACCGTTCCTTTGGAAAGTTTCTTCTAGCTTGGCTCAGCAACATGACCTACAGTGAGACTGAAAATCTATTCTATGTCATTACATAAAAACTGGTTATTGCGAACACATCGTTATTTGAACGAAACATAATTATTTAGTATTGACACCATTATGCAAGGTGATTATTTGAGATAGATTTTTATAATGCATGAATTTAATAAATTGGTTTTATATTATATGATGAGATTCATTCACTTGATTATGTACACGAATTCAATTCAAAAATACCATCTACTAATATTTACATATTTCAAGAATTTTACTAACTACAAACTACATATTACATACTTGATTACCATACTTAATTGGTTAAAATTGTGAGTTTGCTATAAGTACTTAATTATACTATCTTTGTTGCTAGAAATTGTTAACTTAAGTTAAATTTCTTTTCCACTGTTAATTTGCTATACTTGATTATCATTATTGTTAGAAATTGTTAATTCAATTAAGATTTCTTTTCCACTTAATCAAAGTTAAGTAGAAATAATATTCTAGAAAATAATTTATCTATAATGAAATAAACAATATCCTATAATGTCTACTGAAGAGCCTGTCACCCACAACACAGGGAAACCTATCGTGGGTGCCAGCGCACAATATTGTATAACATTTATTTGCAAATAAAGATATTTTCATTCATTCATTTTCAACTAAACGCTCTCTAGTCTATACTAATATTATAAAGCTGAAGAGTTTGTTTTGTTTGTTTGTTTGTTTGTTTAAACGCGCTAATCTCAGAAACTACTGAACCGATTTGAATAATTCTTTCACTGTTAGATAGTCTATTTATCGAGGAAGGCTATAGGCATATACATTTTATCCCGGATTTCCTACGGGAAACGTCAACAATGCAGGTGAAAGTTGAATGAGTCGGCCATCTGCGAGCTTTCCACGCGAACGCTGCGCAAACCAACAAAGATATAGTAAAACAATGTACTAAAGATGTGAAGTACTCATTTTTTACCACAAAAAAGTCCGCGAGAGCATATATCTATCTCTTAAGGTTTACTTACAATAACCACTTTTATGTTCATTTTTAAAGATTAATTTTTCATTATAAACATAAGTTATTTTGAAACCAATTTTCTTAAATTCAGTATTAATCCTTATCCAAATAAATATGTTTATTACTTTCGGCTTTTCATGTAGACTAAAATTGCCATTTACAGTATATAAATCAGACGAATAGGTTTTGAGATATGGTCGTTATAAGCAATTTGCAGCGAAACATTTAATACGGCGAAACAGCGTTCTTTCTAATACGCGTGACCGTTGTTGTTGATTATGAGTATTTAATTGTAAACACAACTGTCTTTGATATCACTTAATTTCAATGAACATCTTAGAAGATATTACTATTTTAAAGTAAAGTAAAGTATCAGCCTGTAAGATCCCACTACTGGGCAAAGGCGTCTCATCTCATTATATACGGTCTCCGTTCCGTCGCGGGTAATGATGTGGGCCAAGTCGTCGCCAAGTCGCATAACAATTAGCTTATGTTTGCAAAAATAAATATGATGCCCAAAATAACTATTCCACGCGGACGAAGTCGCGGGCACAGCTAGTAATTAATAAAACTGATTATCCCCTAGCAATAAAAAATCCTAATCTAAAAGCATTTGACGGTCTCTGCGGCGCAGCGGTAGTGCGCTTGTCTGCGACACCGGAGGTCCCGGGTTCGAATTCCGGCCAGGGCATGATGAGAAACGAACTTTCTCTGATTGTTCTGAGTCTTGGATGTTTATCTATATAAGTATTTATTATAAAATATAGTATCGTTGAGTTAGTATCTCGTAACACAAGTTTCGAGCTTACTACGAGTCTAACTCAATCTGTGTAATTTGTCCCATAATATGTACATACATACATATAGTCACGTCTATATCCCTTGCGGGGTAGACAGAGCCAATAGTCTTAAAAAGACTGAATGACCACGTTCAGCTATTTGGCTTAATGATAGAATTGAGATTCAAATAGTGGCAGGTTGCTAGCCCATCGCCTGAAAAAAGAATCCCAAGTTTGTAAGCATATCCCTTAGTCGCCTTTTACGACATCCATGGGAAAGAGATGGAGTGGTCCTATTCTTTTCTGTATTGGTGCCGGAAACCACACGGCACAATATGTATATTTATTTATTTATTTAAGAAACAAGTCCAATATAGCGTTTAACGCAATAAAATGAGAAAGCAAATTCCAGACATTATCCCCTGACAGAATCGTGACTCACACAGGAATCCCTCATATAATATTTGACGCCAAACCGCCCCAATTTGGTCGTATTGTCCTGTATTCTGTATTGGGCTGTCACGAGTAATGCATTGTTCAGATCGGTCGAGGACACGGCCGAGTTATTTGTAATAATGCTCGCCCGAAATTATTCATATAATTTTCTTATATTTTTATAATTTAAACGAATTTTGTACTCATGTGGAGAGAATGAATGAAAGCAGGTTGACTTAGCAGATATACAAGGAGAGTGTGGAGGGAAAGGTCGCAGTGGGAAGACCTAGACGAACGTATCTTGATCAAATTAAGGACGTCCTGGTAAAGGGTCAGGTCAAAAGTACCCGAAACCGCCGAGCTTGCATGAAGAGAGTTATGAATGTGGAAGAAGCGAAGGAAGTATGCAGAGATCGTGGCAAGTGGAAAGAGGTAGTCTCTGCCTACCCCTCCGGGAAAGAGGCGTGATTTTATGTATGTATGTAGGTACTCGTACTACAATGTATATTTCTCGGTTATTTGAAATGGTGTTTGCGTAATACAATTATGCCTAACAGCTGAACGTGGCTTGTCAGTCTTTCAAGGCTGCTGGCTCTGTATACTTCGCAAGGGATATAGACGTGATTATATGAATGAATGAATGAATGAGTAATATATTATTAAGTTTATTTAGTTGTAGAAAAGGCGATAAACACACACAATTCCACATTTATAACATTGATATGAAAGTTTGATTTTTTTTTACCACACGCTGTCTACACAAATTGCTCTGACAACTTACTCTTTATACAAATGACTCGACCATTGTAACACTTGTTCATAAATGGTTATATCCATAATTGTAGAGGTCAATGGGATAATGTTTAGTAACGAGATTGTCACTTTAAGCTGAAGTATGTTCGTCATCAGATTGTTCTGGACTTTGTCAAAAGAAATCTACATATTTGTTTTTTAGAAATTTAGAAATTAAATAGCATTTTGGTCACGAGAAGATTATTACAGCCTCACTGACCACATAGACAAATCTTTGAAGATTTCAGCAAGCATCTAGATATTACTTTTGTTCGTTTTTAATCTTTTTAAATAATTTTCGTTAATTTTTTATCAAAACATCAGTTTATGCCGTGTACCGGTACCGTGTAACTTTTTTAAACAAAACGTTTCAAATACATAACTCTTTTATTTTTTTATTTAAAATTCATTGCACGAAATACAAATGTATAGCATAATTAGCGGACTTAATGCTAGAAGCATCATCTATCAGTCAACCATTGGGTCTGACAGAGAACTTTATGTGGGGTCAAACTAAATAAATATATTTATACCTACACAAAATATAAAATAAAATCTTGTCACAACATCGCAGACTTCAAAAATTAAAAAAATTCAACAAAACTAAGCAACAAACTTAAAATGTATGTTATGAACTTTACAATAAAATTCAAAGTTGCAAAACTCAACTCTAACATCGATATTTCAACTCTCCATCTTCGGCGGCAAAAAGGGAAGTTTCCTATTCCCGGTTTCCCGGAAAACCCATCCTGGAAGTTTCCCGGAATACTCTATACACGATGTTGCCAACTAACCAATTGGAAAAGTTTCACTTCTAGCTTTGACCCTGTACTGTGGTAATACTGACCTTATTATATTATTATGTGTGCTGGACCGATTTGGAAATATTTTATGTTTTAAATTTCCATGTATTTATAAATACCTAATAACGTGTATATCCCTTGCGTGCCGTGCGGTTCCCGGCACTGTCGTGTAGTTCCCGGCAACAATATAAAAAATAAAAGAACAACTCCATCTCTTTCTCATGGATTTCGTAAAAGGCATCTAAGGGATAGGCTTATAAACTTGGGCTTCTTCTTCTGGACGTTATTCACGGAAAAAAGTGGTATTGTTCTACTATGACGAGAAACACACGAAACGTGTGTACATGTATATTCATTCTAGCACATCTGAATAATTTAAGTCTTTGGTCATGGCAAATTCAGGCTTCCGACGCAAAGTTAGTTGTTTCTCATTTATAAATTGTTAGTCGGTATTGAACTCACACTTGGCCGGAAGTTGTGCAAATTAGTTAACTAACTAACTAATGTTTCAGCCTGACAAAGCCCTGAATTAGAACGGCTTCCGCTTGCGAATAGCCTGAAAGTTAAGTGTTGTAAATGTACTCGTATGTAGCCTTTTTACCCGATGGCGACAAAAGGAGGGTTATTTTATGATGCAACGGCACTGTGTGATGACAATTCGTTCCTGTGGGAATTTCATAATTGACAAACATACATATGTATAATCATGTCTATACTCCTTGCGGGGTAGACAGATCCAACAATCTTGAAAAGACTGAATGGCCACGTTCAGCTGTATGGCATTAATGGAATTACCTCTTCTACATCATTCCCAATTAATAACATGACAACCCCTGTGGCGCAACGGTAGTGCGCTTGTCTATGACACCGGGGTTCGAATCCCGGCCAGGGCATGATGAGAAACGAACTTTCTCTGATTGTCCTGGGTATTGGTTGTTATCTGTATAAGTATATATTATAAAATATAGTATCGTTGGGTTAGTATCTCGTAACACAAGTCTCGAACTTACTTCGAGGCTAACTCGATCTGTGTAATATGTCCCGTATAATATTGATTCATTTATTAATTAATCATTGACAAATTCGTCATTACCCCTTTCCACACCTAAATCAGCCTGAATCGTGTCAACAACACGCCAAATATCATTATTTTCCTAAGGTCGTTCGTCGAGACGTGCGTGAGACTTTACCATTTTGTCCTGACCTCTGGCAATCCATTCACGCCGCCCTCTTCAAGGTTCTGCCTTCACAAACAAGGAGGGAAGGGAGGGTCAGGTGAAACTGGTCGCGTTTATAAGTATGAGTCACCCAAGTGAGTCACTTTGGTGTCGGCGACGGGCATTCCTGTTTTAATTTGCAAATTTGCGGTTAATAAGTAATTCAATTTTGGGTACTGATATAGTACACGCAAAATTTTGATGGTCCACGAATGATAAGATACATTTCGAGGGACATTGAGCCGCCATCCAAAAAAGACTGAAAGACCACGTTTAGCTGAACGGCTTAATGATGGAACTCATAAGAGACACCTTCCCAGAATCAAATCTATGTAGGGAAAAAATTCTCAGAGCTTCAGCGTTATTTTTTTACCAAGTAATTATTTTATAAAACAGGTATAAAAACTCGTGTCGCGAATGTGGACTAAACAGTCTAACTGAAAACCTGATTTGAGAAATTGAAGATTAAATACAACATACATACATACATATGCTCACGTATATATCCCTTGAGGGATAGACAGAGCCAACAGTCTTGAAAAGACTGATACTGCAACGTTCAGCTGTTTGGCTTAATGATGTAATTATTCATACAAGTTGCTAGTCCATCGCCTAAAACAAGAATCCCAAGTTTATAAGCCAAATCTATGTATTTACAATATTATAACTCGATCCAGGAATATTGTGAAGTGTTTTGTTATTACATGGGTAAATGTATGTTGTAATTATAATTATGTTGTTCATTATAAACAAGAAGCGAAGTGAGGATTTAGTTCTGATTGCGTTCTGAAAAACTGTATTCATAAAAGGTTAAGTCAGTCAGTGCCGTGTGGTTCCCGGCACCAATCCAAAAAAGAATAGGACCACTCCATCTCTTTCCCATGGATGTCGTTAAAGGCGACTAAGGGATTCAAACTTGGGATTCTTTTTTAGGCGTTGGGTTAGCAACCTGTCACTAAAACAACAACCGTTCAGCTATTTCGCTTAATGATAGAGTTGAATCTCAATTCTATCATTAAGCGAAATAGCTGAACGTAGCCATTCAGTATTTTCAAGATTGTTGGCTCTGTCTACCCCGCAAGGGATATAGACGTGTATGTATGTATGTTAAGTCAGGTAATTACACAGAGCGACTTTAGGAAGTGGTGTTATATTATCATACATTCTAATATGTACTTTCCAAATGAAAAAAAATGATAATTCATAAAGGAATAATAAATACTTAATAAGAAATACGTGCCTCGTTCATCAAATGCAAAATCCCTCAATACCAAGTTTAACAGCGTGACTTACCATACCCCGTTGCACCGCTATGAAGCCAATTTGTATAAATTGACGTTATTCGCTTGGCAACGACTCGCAACGTTTTTAATGATGCGATAACGAGATATGCATCTTTAATCTCGTTTTTTATGTAACTTTTATATTATAAAATGTTGTTAGCTTTATAGTTACTGACTGATATTCGTAATTTTTATGAATATTTTTATTTAATGACATATGTTTCGAATTTTGTTAGTGTAAGGTAAAATAGAGCACTAAGTGTGTTTTCAATCGTAAAACGCGACTAAGGGACAGGCTTATAAATTTAGGATACGTCTTTAAGGCGATCGGCTAGCAACCTGTCACTATTTGAATCTCAATTCTATTATTAAGCCAAACAGCTGAACGTGGCCTTTCAGTCTTTACAAGAATGTTGGCTTTGCCTATCCCACAAGGGATATAGACGTGACCATATTTATGTTTGTATAGAATGTCATTGTGTTAAAAAATAGCGATTATAATATTTTCCAAATACAAAATTAAGTAAAACTGATTTAAACAAAACTCATCACACCACAACTCAGCATTTGGTCGCAATTTTCCACAAACCAATTTGAAACTTAATTAAACTGTATGTGTGTATGTATGTTTAATACCGCGGCGTCGCCCGCCACTTGGTTTGCCGAATATTGATGGAAGATAAACCATTTTCGCGAAATGAAAATATTTATGGTTGAAATATTATGTTTAAAATGTAATTTTTCGAACATTGTTCTCGTTTAATGCCGTGTGGTTTCCGGTGCTACCACTCAATCACTTTCCCATGGATTTAGTAAAAGGCGACTACGGGATAGGCTTATAAACTTGGGAGTCATCTTATAGGCGATGGGCTAGGAAACTGTCACTATTTGAATCTGAATTCTATCATTAAGCCAGACAGCTGACCGTGGCCTGTTAGTCTTTCAAGACTGTTGGCTCTGTCTACCACGCAAGGTATATCGACGTGATGATATGGATAGATGGATGGTTCTCATATAAATAAATTTATTTGTATGAAAATAAACTCTTTAAATTTTTTACGGCTGCTTCTACTATCGTGTAGATTGTAGAAGTCTGTCAAGTCTGTCTGTATGTATTCCATGGCCCAAAAGCTGAGCCAAGCCCTGTATATGTAAACTACGAGGCTTAGAACCTTACCAGTAAATTACCGGTAATAACAATAAGACTCTTTTTACTACTCTGTGAGAAAATGACAAGTACCTGAAACAAAAAAAGGAAATATGTAAAACGATTTTTGCATATAAGTAAGTCAAAATATAACCTACATCTAATGATGATACAATATTCCAATTTCATGCTTGACCGGGTGGCAGTTTTTAATTGCTCAATCATAATGCCATCAAAAACATCCTGTAAAAAACCCCAAGTCTCGCAGCTCAGTCTTTCTACCGGTAAAAAATTGTGAGATCCATGTAATACCAAGTCGGTTAATCTAAATTAGTCTGGCTTGCTTCGAGGAAAGGATGGTACGGCCGTGCCGTTTTTTTTTACTCGACTTGGCGGGGCACTGCCGTGCCCCCAGATTTTAATGGCCTTTGTATAATCGGTGTCCTCACATGTATCAAGGGTCCTATAACCGCGATTCCGGTGACTAAGTGATGGAAAAACTTCGGTTAATCCAGCTTGGGTGATAAATTAATTTGTATTGAATGATTTTAAATTTCGTTATAGGTATGTATTAGTTATCATAGTTTCAATTTGCAAGTCTGATATAATATTCTGTCCTTCGTCGAGTGTTTTTAACATTGCTGACTTTATCTAACCCGTAGGGGATAAAGGCGTGATACATGTACCTACTTGCGTTTCCTCTTTTATTCACTAGGTTCATAAGTTGCACATTCAAGGCACACATTCCCCGATTCCTGAATTGACTCTGAAAAATTTGGGGCCTCCATGATGTAACGGTTTTAATATTCACATCCGTAATTAAAAAATTATTTGGCAAAATTTACGATAACTGTGTTATTTTACCGCAAAAAAAAACACAGGAACTGATGTGCGAGTGAAAAAATAAACGTATGAGCTGACAAGGTGAACATACATACATATAACCACGTTTATATCCCTTGCGGGGTAGACAGAGCCAACAGTCTTGTAAAGACTGATAGGCCACGTTCAGCTATTTGGCTTTAAGATAGAATTGAGATTCAAATAGTGACAGGTTGCTAGCCCATCGCCTAAAAGAAGAATCCCAAGTTTATAAGCCTACCCCTTAGTCGCATTTTACGACATCCATGGGAAAGAGATGGAGTGAATCTATTCTTTTTTGTATTGGTGCCGGGAACCACACGGCACAAGGTGGAACATATTCTATAAGAAGATATTAAAACATGAGAAATATTATGAATGTTTTCGCTAAGGGCGATCTTATCAGCGCTCGTGATCGGCGAGAAACATGTTAGAAATCATGTGCACGATTGGTTTCACACCAAAAAATAACTATAAATAAAACAAAAAAAGCCTAATAAAAAAAAATTATTATAATAATATAAAAAATAAACCAACAAACACATCTAAATATAAATATATGGTGAGGTTCCCGGCACCAATACAAAAAAGAATAGGACCACTCCATCTCTTCCATCTTTCCCATGGATGTCGGAAAAGGCGAATAAGGGATAGGCTTACAAACTTGAGATTCTTTTTTTAGGCTTACTTGTCACTATTAGAATCTCAATTCTATCTTAAAGCCAAATAGCTGAACGTGGCCTATCAGTCCGCTCAGGACTGTTGGCTCTGTCTACCCCGCAAGGGATATAGACGTGATTATATGTATGTATGTATATAAATATATCAATCCCGCGGGAACTCAGTGATAAAAAGTAACCTATGTGTTATTCTGGATCTTCAGCTACCCACATACGAAATTTCATCGTAATCGGTTCCGTAGGTTTTGCGTGAAAGAGTAACAAACATCCATACTGACATCTTGACATACAAACTTTCGCGTTTATAATATTAGTAGGATAAGGGGGTTAACGTTTTTGCGACGTACTCATATATTTTATTACGTTGTTTTCAGATCATACATACATACATACATATAATCACGTCTATATCCCTTGCGGGGTAGACAGAGCCAACAGTCTTGTAAAGTCTGATAGGTTCAGCTATTTGGCTTTAAGATAGAATTGAGACGGATTATATAGAGGTTTTATTACATATTGTAAGGACAATAAGTGTATAGAAAAATGTAATATCAGGTTGTGGTAGAAAATTACAGCCCCTACCGTAATTTTAGGAGCAATTCTAACACGCAATACTTGACCCAAAAACCTGAATACACTTTCATGTGCTAAGTATTATATTTTGGCAGTAGACGGCCTCTGTGGCGCAGCGGTAGTACGCTTGCCTGTGACACCAGAGGTCCCGAGTTCGAATCCCGGCCAGGGCATGATGAGAAAAGAACTTCCTCTGATTGGTCTGGGTCTTGGATGTTTATCTATATAAGTATTCATTACAAAATATAGTATGGTTCAGTTAGTATATTGTAACACAAGTCTCGAGCTTACTTCGGTGCTAACTCATTCTGTGAAATTTGTAAAAAAAAAAGTAACATTATTTTGTTTATAGTAAGATGTTATTGTATTTTCCTTATATTTTCACAATTTACATACATGCATATAATCACGTCCTTGCGGGGTAGAAAGAGCCATCAATCTTGAAAAGACCACGTTAATTGATGGAAATAAGATTCAGACAGGTTGCCAGTCTACGAGAACAATCCCAAGATTATAAGCTTTTCCCTTAGTCGCCATTTACGATGTCCATGGGAAAGATATGAAGTGGTCTTATTCTTAAATTACAATTTCGCAGAATAAAATGCAAGTCATAAAACTTTTAACCAGATTTTTCCAAAAATAATTCATCTGTAATAATCATTAAGTATTATTTCGTTCTTCTGTAGGACCTAACGTGTATATTACAAGTAAATCCAAAATTCTAAAACTATACTCACTAAAATTTTATAGCGGTCAATCTATCTACATTAAATGTCATCTGAAATTGCCAACAAAAGCTACCAATTCCCAAAAAATTATACACATTTCCACACCCTATTCAAACTGCAAGTCTTTATGGCGGAAAGTCTAGGAAATAATTCAGATCCAGGCGTCCCAATGGCGCCGTCTCGAGACTGAATCGATCGTCGACTCATGTCTACAAAATGCACGAAAACAAAAAGTCGCAACTGGCAACATTGTCATCTGAGTAATAAGTTTTAAGAGCATTTAAAGTTTCGCAAGTATTTTTATCCTTTTTAGCAAGGAGCAGAGCTACGTTTTATTTTAAACTAGCTGTGCCCGCGAGTTCATCCGCGTGGAATAGTTATTTTGGGCATCATTGAAGCCCTCAAGAATGAATAATTTTCCTCGTTTTTACACATTTTTCATTATTTCTTTGCTCGTTATAGTTGCAGCGTAATGTTATATAGCCTAAAGCCTTCCTCAATAAATGGTCTATTCGACGCAAAAATAATTTTTCAATTCGAACCAGTAGTTCCTGAGATAAGCGCGTTCAAACAAACAAACTCTTCAGCTTTATAATATTAGTACAGATTTTAAATAAATCAGTCACTTAATTAAAGAGTTTATTTATTTATGATATTATTGATAGTGTTTGATTTGTGAAAATTGGCGATAAATCGTCGTTTCTGGAAATATATTAATGAGTTTTAAATATGAAACCCTTGCTTGGTAGATTACACAAATATATATTATCTCTCGATATATTTAATTTTACAAAAATATATTTTCAATAGATTTCGTTAAACAAACCGGTATCACACGGTGCGTCAATATTTCGATACTGCAAATAAAACATACGATATTTAAAACGTGTGTACACTACCACTATTTTTACTGTAAATATCAATTTCATACCGGCATCTGGTGTATTTTTAGGATAATTATCATTTTGATCCTCTTCAGACTGTAGATGAAGCATATGAACTAAGTAGGTATCGTGGCAAATAGAAAGATGTAATTTCTGCCTATTTCACGGAAAAAGATATCTGATGGAATGTTCACGTATAAAATTTCAGATTTTAAATTTTTATTAGTAATTTCATATGGAAATTTTAATATTAGATTCTATATCATAATGTTTTAATTCCTAGATATAACTTGATAACCCTAAAACACATGTTATGTGTAATTTAAAAAAAATAAATTAAAAAATTTCTCACTTTTGAACGCGATTTCAAAATTGAGAAAGTTTTAAATTTTAATTTTTTTATTATATTCATTCCGATTATCATTGCTCGTTTATAGCAATTAACGTATTATATAGAAATAAAATTAAAAAGATAATTATTAGATCACTCTACATTGACATAATTTCATCAAAGCCCAATGTAGGTAAAAAAGTAAATAATTTTTAAAAATTCTTAATTATGGGACATTTCGAACATCACTTAATAAATGTCTACATTTTGGTTTCAAAATAACGTCAAATGTATATCGCAAAGTATCATTAGGTAAACGTATACGCAAATTTGAAAAAATGTCTGAATAAAAACTCACGAATTTTATCCATAGTCTCTTCCCAGAAAAGGGCGTGGTGTATGTAGGTATTTTATCCAGAAAACAGACCTCCTCATGGGCCAATGAAACTCATTAATAGACTGTTTAATCGCTACTTTATGGGAAGACATTACCCAATTGGCTATCAGTGGATGTTTATGGCCAGCGATGACCCTTATGACTATAGAGCTAAGGGCCAATATCGCAGTGCCATTTATCGGTTCGTAAATGTAATGTAGGGAAAAACAGCTTTCAAATTAGTAGTAACTGTTTTAGGATGCCTAATATCAGTTTAGTCAGTACAGTATACACTGCGTTTAATACTATGTGATCAAGTCCCATGCAGGGCAACTTGATATGCAGTTGACTGTACTAAACAAAACTCCTGCGTCGGGTTAAATGGACCTTGGGATTTTTTGCAGGGAGAAGGTGCAACTGAGGCAAACAAAATTATGCCAAAAAATATTATGCTTTTTAATTATGAGACCCAATATATATTATAAATATATTTTTTTAGTTTGACCCCACAAAGTTCTGTCAGAATCTGAATTTTGAATAATAAAGTGTAAATAAATAAACAAATATGGATAAATTATTTGATAAGAGAGACAAAATAAAACGAATAATTCAACGTTTCACACGCCTATTCATAAATAAACCGACATCACAGTTGCAAAACTGCAATAAATTTCGCGAACAAGAAATTTCACAAGCATGCAAATGTAATGCAAACAAACATACAATTTACTATAAACTTGTGAGTTCTTTATAATTGTTAGCAAGTTGTTTTAGTGCTAGGGTAAATAAGAAGTTTCGAACTCTCATATATGTGTCAGATTTTGAGTAACACTTTATGAAACGAATTATGTTGAAATTATGGCAAATGCACTACGAAGAAAGCCTAGTGTGTTTATTGATGAACTAATGAATAAGTTTTTCACTTGAAAAAAAGGGAAATAAGTCGGGATTAATAAATTTGTGATATTTGAAATCAAGAAATTTGTTTTATTGCACTGCATTTAACAATATTTGTACTTATTTATTATTAAATATAAAAACATGCACTCTTGAACTATTGCGTCGTAATATAATTTTGAATTACCTTCTTTAAGTTCTATTATGAAAATAAAACATATTCAATTTTTCTAACTGGCCAGTGACATGAAAGGAGGTTTGCGTTTGGCGGCCGAAATACATATTGTAATAAGTTCCATCAAAGATAAAGCTTGTAATTATGTAATTCTTCTTTTAGGCAATAGGCTAGCATAATGTCATTATCTCTGATTAACAACCTAACGTTACGTGAACCAGATTTACGGATGTTCAAGGCGTCGTGTCTTGTTATCGTCTTAGTCAAAATTTTGATTGTCCTTTTTTTTTTCATTAATATGTCAGTCAGTTTTGTTTATCTAAAAGTCAAGTCGAAGTGTATGTCTGTCCATAGAGGCTGAACGGCCGCTACAATTGTAATTTAAGATCGATCAATTCAGGTAAGTAATGATGTGTCAACTCCGTACTATGCTCCGTGACCATAAAAACTAAACCCAGCTTACACTATGGTTATTTTTTATTGTAACTTACTATACTGTAAAGTGTGAATAATGAGTGAGTGAGACCAAAAACTCGATGCATCATCTCCTTCTGAAAATAGATTTAAATTCATCGTCCAGTGTCTCAATTCGCCTGAGCTCGTAAAGTGTGCAAAAATCTGCGCTTGCGTCACTTAGATCTATAGCAGTGCAGTGAAGATGACAAGTCATGAGCGATTAGCGTTTTTTTTTTGAAACCTGGGATCAGGGGATTGTTTACGAGTATGATAAATATTAGCTGATAAATTTGTTTATAAATATTACAACTGTGTGTGTGCAACATAATATTTTCTGTTCTGTCGGGAAATAGTTTCGTTAATTTTACACTTTTTTTGCAATTATTTAGTAGTTTTAAGACCACGAGCATAAATTTTGATATCACCAACTGCAAGATTTTAGCTCAAATTTCAGGATGACAGAAATGTTTCATCTCTTAATAATGGGGATTTTTCAAACTTTTAAATTAAGAACTAGTTAGGTATTTTAATATTTTTCATCTTATTAATTACTAGCGACCCGCCCCGGCTTCGCACGGGTGCAAAATTATAAATGTTATTATACATAAAAACCTTCCTCTTGAATCACTCTACCTGTTACAAAAAACCGCATCAAAATCCGTTGCGTATTTTTAAAGATTTAAGCATACAGACAAACAGACTAAAATAGCGACTTTGTTTTATACTATGTAGTGATGACCTTGAAAGACGGTAATACAGTAGGTACTTCGCCTACAACTTGTACCATTTCCCTCAAGACATGAATCACGAATTAAGACACTCCGCGCCGCCGTCAAGGTTATTTTTATGGTCAAGTGCCGGCTGTAACGACCAGATACGGAATTAACTCTCTAGTTAGATAAAATGAATTTACGAAAGTAACTGCGATAAAAGAGAAGTTAATCTGATAAAACGACATGTAATATTTTGATTGTATACTAGCTTTTATAACAGGGCTCGCCTCCCGTGTAAATTGACGTCCGGTGAAAATGCTGCAGTGTAATTTGTTCCGCCGCTTCTCTTACACATGCGCTTTGGAAGCGGTAGTAGTTCTAATTAGATTTAAATGATGTGACGTCAATAAGTGATACCTTGTATCCAATTTTGAAAATAAATCTATTCTATTCATGTTAATTTGCAAAACATGTAGCTTGTTAGTCTAAACGGTTTTGTCTATCTTTCTACCACATATCATCAAAATTGGTACAGTAGTTTTTGAGTTTATTCGTTACAAACAAACAAACAACTAATATTTTCTCTTGATAATATTAGAATGAACCTATAACCACCCAGTCTGAGTTTATCGTGTACATACCATAAGTACAGACAAGACGGACGATTTAATTATTATAATAGGTATCTATGTATGTAGAGATTAGCAGCATTCCACCCATACGAAGCCGAGGCGAGTCACTAGTTTGATAAGAGATATACATGAAGTAAGCTTTTCACACATACATATCATCACGTCTATATCCCTTGCGGGGTAGACGGAGCCAACAGTCTTGAAAAGACTGATAGGCCACGTTCAGCTGTTTGGCTTAATGTTAGAAATGAGATTCAAATACTGACAGGTTCCTAGCCCACCGCCTAAAAGAAGAATGCCAAGTTTGTAAGCCGACCCCTTTGTCGCCTTTTACGACATTCATAGAAAAGAGATGGAGTAGTCCTATTCTTTTTCTGTTGGTGCCGGGAACCACACGGCACTTTAATCTTTTCACTTTTTAAAAATACAACGAAATCTATATTTTTTTTCCTGGCGAGTTTTTGACTGACCGTGTTTAAATAATTTGCATCGGTAACCATTTTCCATGAGCTAAGTTAAATAAAAACATCTGTTACCAACAGTTGTATCTGAAAAAACTATAAATTAATCAGCTTTAATCAATCTTAATTATTATGCATAAGGGGATGGAGTTGTTATCTTGGTAAATGATGCATTGAATTAATACTTACTTACGGTAATATTAATAAGTCTGCACTTATTTATTTACATGATTAATGTCTCTTTTGATTTGCGTATTTTTTTTCGCATATTTCTTTTTAACCTAATCTTTTTTGACATAACGGTTTTGGCATAAAATATTTTGGCATAATGTATTTCGTGCAAAATTAATTTTTGCATACGGCTAAATATGACATAATTTACTTATAGGCTAGGTTAGGTTAGATTTATGTTTCAAATAGATATACGTAAATCATTATGCGAAAGAAAGTTATGCTTTAAAACATTATGCTAAAATACGGTATACTACATTACATTATGGCTTAATTTTTTATGCTTAAAGATAGAGACCAATTTAAGTTGCATTATCACTACTTCAAAGACAATTAGGAGACGGAAAGACAATTAGGAGATGAAAAAGACTTTTGAAAGTGGAAGGCCAAGACGAATGTACAGTCAACGGAATATCAACCTACCCAAATTAATTGTAAATTCAACTCTATTGCCGCGTCATAAAGTCCGATGCAGGGTAACTCGATATGCGTTTAACTGTACTGACGCGGATGACGTCCTGGCGAAAAAGACAGGTCAAGAGTACCCTAAACCGTTAAGCTTACATAAATGAATGAATGAAGCAAGAGAAACATGCAGAGATAACAAGAAGGAGTAAGGTAGTCATTGCTTAGCTCTCCACAAAAGAGGCGTGATTTTATTTATGTATGTATTTTTGGAGCATACTACGTCCAAGTTAATTCTGTCGGAGCCGCGCTCCTCTGTCATTACCTACGTAGCCGTGCGGAAGATCTTCCTTTGTGGACGAAAACTTCGTTTGTTTAACGGCCTCTGTGGCGCAGCGGTAGTACGCTTGTCTGTGACACCGGAGGTCCCGGGCTCGAATCCCGGCCGGGGCATGATGAGAAAAGATTTTTTTCTGATTGGCCTGGGTCTTTGATGTTTTATCTTAAAATATAGTATCGTTGAGTTCTCGTAACACGAGTCTCGAACTTATTTCGAGGCTAACTCAATGAGTGTAATAATAATTTATTTATTGAGCCTGAACGTAGCCTGTTCACTCTGTTCAAGACTGTTGCCCTTGTCTATTCCGCAAATGATATAGACGTGAGTATATGTATGTTACGTAGTTAGAAGTTGACAGTACACCTTACGGTCATTGCAACGTTCATAAACTTTGAATTTCATTTAGAAAATCTAAAACAGTACTTATAAGACAGTGTGCAGACTCAGCCTATTTACCTCACTCATAAAACAACTGACTGACTGCTGACGCGCGCTGGCGACCTGCCAATGGGTTCCGGGTTCAGTGCCGGCTCAGCATATAGCTTTCTGCTTAATTTGGTAGCCATTTTGGCATTACGGCTGTGGTTCAAAAGGTTTATCGTCCGTGGAAAACGAATGAATGATTTTATAAATTTACTCAGATTTTATTAACGGTGTGGTTCCCGGCACCAATACAAAAAAGACTAAGAATCTTTCCCATGGATAGGCTTACAAACTTGGGATTCCTTTTTAGGCGATGGGCTAGCAAACTGTCACTATTTGAATCTCAATTCTATCATTAAGCCAAATAGCTGAACGTGACCATTCAGTCTTTTCAAGACTGTTGGCTCCGCCTCTCATTCGGTGGCTCTGTCTACCCCGCAAGGGATATGGACATGACCATATGTATGTATGTATGTTTAACGCCCTTTTTGAGAGGATACTAAATGATAGAGTGACAGAAAAAAAAAATCTAGTCAGATTTTCTAATGTTTTTGAGGCTTCGCTTTAGATTTATGTGGAAAGAAAATAAATAAAATTCAAAACAGGTAAAGTTCTTTTTTATGCGAAAGAACAATTTGCTTTAATTTTTTTCTTCCTAGAAATACAATTCGCATATTTACAAAATGATTTATTATTACGAGTACGTATTGAAAAAGTGTACCGGCACTAACCATAGTATCTATACCAATAGAACCACCTTCCTCAAGGATGTGTCATGCTTCAAGGACAGTTTTATAAATTTGGGCTTCTTCTTTTAGGCGACTTTCGCATTTATAATATTAGTAGGATGTATACTAACCGTTGCAAAAATATTTTGCGGTAACGTTGTCACCTGCATATAGCGAATGATGTCACCTGTTTATCTGGCCAGAAGGCCACTTGCACTGTAGTGATGCCACTCAAATATTTATTGTCCTGATAATTTTGGATATGCACGTCATTTTATAACTTCCTCGTATGTAATAAATTGTTCATTGGACTAAGATGATAACAATGAAATTGCATCAATTATCATATATTTTAAAAATTAGCCGACAGATATCTGTGATGTTAGGTTTATCACAAAACTACTGCATATAGTCACAGCTAAATATCTTGCGGTGTAGAGAGTTAACAGTCTTGCAAAGACTGATAGGCCACATTCAGCTGTTTGGCTTAATGATAGAATTGAGATTCAAATAGTGACAACTAGCCCATCGCCTAAAAGAAGAATCCCAAGTATATAAGCCTGTCCCTTAGTCGCCTTTTACGACATCAATGGGAAAGGGAGGGATTGATCCTATTCTATTTTCTATTATTGCCGGGGACCACACGGCCCTTAATTGACTTTCACGATTTGCAATGGAAGAGTTGCAGATGGTACGCACTATAGTTTTTTTTCGCTATCAAAACCAACATGGAAGTAACAATCTACATATATTCTTATAACAATTGTAAAAGTTCTTTGCGTTTGTTTGAGTTGCGTTTGAGGAGTTGAGCAAAATTCTCCAACAAATTTCTCTCATTCCGATCTACAATCAGATAATTAATTTAGCGTTATTCCATTCCATTTAGGATAAGCCTTATAGGCCCCCTCTCCTTATCCTTGATAAAGAATACCCACGCAATTTGTTTATCAGTCGGTCGTCTAAAACCATCGGATTTGAGAACCTCTTTTGTCAATGTAGGTCCAGAATCTAGACTCAAAATAATTCTGCGCTTTATCTCTCCAAGGCCAGTTGTAAAGATATGCAAATTCGTAATTAATGAGTGCTTACATGACAAATATCTTGAGATGTGTATTTAATACAAACGCGAATTATCTCGTGTTTTCGTCAATTTATGCGTATAGAAGAACATACATATTATTTTTCATTTTATATACATACATATAATCATGTCTATATCCCTTGCGGGGTAGACAGAGCCAACAGTCTCGAAAAAACCAATAGGCCATATTCAGCTGTTTGCCTTGGCTTAATGATAGTTTTGAGATTCAAATAATGACAGTTTGCTAGCCCATTGCCTAAAAGAAGAACCGTAAGTTTATAAGCGTATCATTTAGTCGCCTCTAACGACATCCATGGGAAGAGATGGAGTGGTCCTATTCTTTTTTGCTGTTGTTTTCGTTTTAGATTTCGAATTTAAGAAATATAGTTTTTAATCTTTAATTTCTCAAGTCAGGTGAAAACCTGTTAAGTCCACATTCGTGTCACGAGTCTACTAAAAGAAATTTAGGAGTACCTTTATGAAAAATTTAGAACTAGATATTATAAGTTTCGTTTTTATACCTGTTTTACAAAATAATTACTTAGTAAAAAAATAACGCTGAAGCTCTGAGAATTATTTCTCTGAAATAGATATTTAAGTAAGACTTACAATTAATTTGACCTAATTCCGTTAAGTCTTAGTTAGGTACTTGGTGCCTAAATCTTATACGCAGGTGCAAATTATAAGCCCTTAAAAGATATTATAACGGCGTTTAATTTATTTTCCGGAGCCCTAAATCCCTCGTGAATTATGTTTCAGGCCTGTAACTCTTAAGTGGATTGTCCCTTATTGTCGGTATTTATTTACAGACACGTCCAGACTAAACTAAGGTAAATAAATAACAATTTGTACATTTTAATTACTTGGAGAATGTTCGGGAATTTTACCGAATTTTGAAAGAGGCGTGATTTTTATGTATGTATGTAACCAGTCATGGCATGCAATAATAAACCCGGAATAACATAAAGGCAACTTTTTATCCCAGAGTTCCCGCGGAATTGAAAGGGTTTCCATGCGGACGAAGTCGCGGGCGGCCTCTACTATAAAACACATATGTCATACATTGTTACAATCAGAATACGATCTATTAGCACGTGGCGAGGCGGGCCGTCGCACATCAGCGAAGATGTGGTAATTGCCGCTTTTTGCATTTATCTGAGAGAGTATCGCTAAGGTCTACATACTGTGTGCTATTGTGGAGCAGACGGTGAGACGCCTATGTTAAGAATTGGCTCAAATCCGTTAGATTGATATGTTAAACTAAAAATAAAAATGGCCGTTGTAATATGAAAATTCCGTAAGTGAGTAAAGGACGTGTTAATCGATTCGTCTATCATTCTGATATACTCGTAGGTTTATTTTAAATGGTAATGACAGCAATACCTCTACATGGATGTGGTAAAAAGCGACAAAGGGTGTGACAAATAGAATAGTGATTATTCTTGTAGGCGATGGACTAGCAAGGAAAAAATTAACGTGGCCTTGCAGTTTTTCAAGACTGTCGGCTCTGTCTATCCCGAAAGGGATATAGACGTGACTGTATAGGGGGGTAGGCAGACATATAGCGGTAGCAGTTCTTTCCCATCATCCACAAGGATTTTGCGCGGAAAATTGCGAAAAATACGCGATTTACTTTCAATTTCCCTTTGTGAAACAACGAATTGTTTTGCCTTCAATTTCGTTGTAAAATTTAACATCGAAATTCACAATGAGGCGGGGGTTAAGCCCCAAATTTCAGAAGCCCTACTGGGAAGCCGTTTAATTGGATTTGATCCGACGTCAGCGGGCGGCCTGTGCATTGCCCGCACCTAAATGACATGCCACAAATTGTTCTGTATTTATAGTTTATTCGCCATTCCTTTAGTCGCCTTTTACGAAAACGGATAAGATATGGACTGATCCTGTTCTATTAAAGTCCGGGAACCACACGGCACTTTAATAGAATGATCTAGTATGACTAGATGACCTAAAAACCTAACTGTTTGGTTTCCTTCCACCCAAAGGTTGACTGGAAGAGATTGCTTTAGCGATAAGTCCGCCTTTGTACCATCTATATCTGCTTTGTGTTGTTTTGTATGTTTTATCTTATGGTGCAATAAAGAGTTTTATCTATCTATCTATATATCTGATTCAAAGTTCCTGGCTTGGACTTTGACTACAATTTGTATTTTCTTATATATTTAAAACTTTATTGCACAAATATAATGTATTGCGGAATTGATGCCTGTTGGCATTCTCTACCAGTCTACCAGCTGACCAAACAGAATAAGTTGATGGTGCGTTACTGGCAGTATTTGTCTAAAATAAGAAGCTACAACTAAATATATTTATTTAGTTTGACCCCACATAAAGGTCTCTGTCAGACCCAATGGTTGACTGGTACATAATGCTTCTAGCATTAAGTCCGCCAATTGTGCTATACATTTGTATTTTGTGCAATGAAGTTTAAATAAGTAAATAAATAATAAATAGTCCACCTAACTGTCGAGCTATACTTACTTATATCCAAAACTAGCGTCGGCCCCACAAGGAAACGCGCATAGCTCACTTCCGGCAATTCCTGTGACTCACTGCGCATGCGCATACTGTGTATTGTTTTACAAGCTACAGTATATTATCATCTTTGTAAAGCGTAAACTTTGTTGTGGCAGGTTGTAGCTATCTGCCTATCCCTCTATTACTATTCATCCTTGAGGGATTCAATGATGCCCAAAATAACTATTCCACGCGGACCAAGTCGCGGGCACAGCTAGTAGTCAAATAAATAAATATTTTGGAAAACAAATTATGGTTTTCTCTGTAATGTCATGTAAATTATTTATAACATGTTTTACTCCGTCGGGACCCGGCCAATCATGGAACAGGGGAAATGAATGCCTGCAGAATATACAATGAGTTTTTCATTACGGGTAAATATTGTAGGTATTTTATTTTCACTGTGTGTGAAAAAAATTATTTATCAAATTTTGGCCGAGCTTGCATGGAGAGAGTTATGAATGTGGATGAAGCGAAGGAAGTGTGCAGAGATCGTGGCAAGTGGAAAGAGGTAGTCTCTGCCTACCCCTCCGGGAAAGAGGCGGGATTTTTGTATATATGTATTAAATTTTGTAGCCTACACCGGCGGGCTACCGTGAAGGTTATGAAGAAGTATGCAGGGAGCTTCGCGTTTGGAATAACGTAATCTCTGCCTACCACACCAGGAAGGAGTATCATTTTGTGTATGTATGTATTCGATTGTGGCTCTACCTATTCGTCCTAGAACGCTGCGTGATAATAAATAATAATCACCTTAAACATACAACATAAAATCATGTCTACATCCCCTACAGGGTAGACAGAGCCAACAGTTATCAAAAGACTGAAAGACCACGTTCAGCTGCTTGGCTTAATGATAGAATTGAGATTTAAATAGTGACAGGTTGCTAGCCTTTCGCCTAAAAGAGGAATCACAACTGTATCAGCCTATCCCTTAGTCACCATTTACGACATCCATGGGAAAGAGATGGATTGGTCCTACTCTTTTTTCTATTAGTGCCAGGAATCGCAGAACACTATAAATAATATTAATCACCTCTTGGTACCCAAAGCGAAATGGCATGTCTTAAAGTTTTTGAAACCTTATGTCAAATACTATAAATCCATTGCACCACTTCGCATCCGCAAGAATAACCTTGACCGCGACTCCAACTGACCTTGACCTCTGACCTTCACCTTCACCTTAATGCCCGGGCTTGGCCGGATAAAACGGTAATTCTGGTACGAATATCCTTTTTGGCTCACGGTTAATTTTATTTTCGTTTGAGTGATTACTGAATAAATCATTTTTGTTCTGTAGCTGTCGTAATCCATTAGAAGTGGAAGTGATTCATTAATTATTAAACAATCTTCCTCCTGGCTTTAGTCCCAGTTGCATCCTTACCTTTTTGGAGAGGAGCCCGGGAATGCCTTTGACCCTGGATTGGGCGAGTCAGGTTTTTACACTAAGCGACTCCCATCTGACCTCCGCAACCTTTGCAGGTAAACCTAACCCGTATTGAATCCATGGTTACAACATCCAGTTGCCTGAATGTGCAGGTTTCCTCACGATGTTTCTCCCTCGCCGTAAGAGCATCGGTAAGTATTCAAACTAATGTACATAACTTTGAAAATAGTCAATTAAGTACATGGCCGAGGTGGAATTTGAACCTGTGCCTTTCTGAGCATCACTCATTTTAACCGGGCACTTTACCGATTCAACCATCGACGCTTTTTTCATATAGGATAACAACGTAAGGAAACCTGCACATTCAGGCAACTGAATGTGTAACCATAATCCACAGACGTCAAACGGGAGGAGTTCCACGCTTATGCAGGAATTAGTGTCGGCTTTATAGCCGACACTAATTCCTGGATTACATACATACATACATACATACATACATACATAATGGCCACGTCTATATACCTTGTGGGGTAGACAGGTAATCAGCAATGGTTATCCTGGATTATGGGTAAAAAATGGCATCTCAATTCTATCTTAAAGCCAAACAGCTGAACGTGGCCTATTAGTCTTTACAAGACTGTTGGCTCTGTCTGCTCCGTAAGGGATATAGACGTGATTATATATATGGGTAAAAATTCGCACCCTGGGCTCCTCTCTAAAGAGGTGAGGATGTGATCGGGACCGGGAAGACGGAGTGAATAATAAAATTTCCGTATAACAATGAAAATGTGCCGTGTGGTTCCCGGCACCAATACAAAAAAGAATAGGACCACTCCATCTCTTTCCCATGGATGTCGTAAAATGCGACTAAGGGATAGGCTTATTAAATTGCGATCCTTTTTATTAGGCGATGGGCTTAGCAACCTGGCACTATTTGGATCTCAATTCCATCATTAAGTCGAGCAGGTGAACGTGGCCATTCAGTCTTTTCGGGACTTATGGCTCTGTCTACCCCGTAAGGGATATAGACGTGACTATATGTATGTATGTAACAATGAAAACACGCCGGCGTGTGTCTGTCGGTATGTAACGCTCTTAATTATAGCATGTAGGTACTTTCTTTTTGCGATCTCTCAGTCAGTAGACACGGCTATGAATCATCGGTGATTATGACCAGTTGTGTTGTGTCTTTGTTTGGATGGTAATTTAGCAGGAACTTGCAACTGAAGTTTGACTTCTTTTAAGACTGACTTGTTGTTCGCCGCGAACTTAGACCTCGCGAAATTTTTTTTTTTACAAAATTGTGAATGTCTCGAAAATTACTTAACTGATTGAATGATTGATTGAAGTGCCGTGTGGTTCCCGGCACCAATACAAAAAGAATGGGACCACTCCATCATTTTCCCATGGATGTCGTAAAAGGCGACTAAGGGATAGGCTTACATACTTGGGATTCTTTTTTAGGCGATGGGCTAGCAACCTGTCACTATTTGAATCTCAATTATATCTTAAAGCCAAATAGCTGAACGTGGCCTATCAGTCTTTACAAGATTGTTGGCTCTGTCTACCCCGCAAGGGATATAGACGTGATTATATGTATGTATGTATGTATTACTTAACTGATTGTGATGCCTCATGGTGAACTTGATAATTCTATTGACAGATGCTACATATTATTTTTTCATCACAATCAGACCAACTGTTTGAAAGTTATCGCGTTACCAACATGCATACATACAAAAATTGTGTTTTCGCTCCAAGTTGACTAATAGATAAAAAAAAATAATTGACATAAAGAAAGCAATTGACATAAGTAAATTAATTTTTTTTTTAAATTTAAACCAATAAATAATAAATTTGATGTCCTTTCCGTTGTGCGATGGCAGATAAAGATATCTGTCATTTTTTCCTTCCATACATACGAACATAAAGTCACCCCTTGCGGGGTAGACAGAGTCAACAGTCTTGAAAAGACCGTAAGGCCACGATCTTGATCTGATGGAACTGAGACTCAAATAATTCCCAAATTTATTTGCCTTTCCCTTAGTCGCCATTTACGACAGTCATGGAAAAGACATGGACTTCTGAAGTGCCGGGAACCACACGGCACCTTTTCATACGCATGATAAAACACTCTTTTCGTTCTCATAATTTTAATATTATTTTATATAACAATGCATACACGACCTTATGTGTATTCTGCTTTATTTCAATAAAAAGCGCTTAATCGAACTAAACAAAAAAATTGACCTCGTTGTTAACAAGATAAAAACCTGGCTCAAACAATGACTGTTTATTCTGAGTCTAGACCTAGGCTCTTCGAGCTGGCCTGAATGATGCAATCTTGTGAGAAGTTTTTCTCCATACAATTCTATGTACAATACAATCTTTGTTTTCGCACCTTCTATACTAATATTATAAAGCTGAAGAGTTTGTTTGTTTGTCTGAACGCGCTAATCTCAGGAACTACACTATTCCACGCGGACGAAGTCGCGGACACAGCTAGTGTACAATACAATCTTTGTTTTCGCGCCATCTGAAATATTACTTTCACTTTAAACGATAAATTGGATCGAAATTGAAATGGAAAGTCTTGACACACGTGATTATTATTTTTAGACAAATGGCTAGAATGAAGTATTGTTTCCGGTATTACTTCCAGTCCTGTGCCTTGTGGTTCCCGGCACCAATATAAATGAGAATAGGACCACTCCACTCCAAAAGGCGACTAAAGGATAACCTTATGAACTTGGGAAACTTTTTATAGGCGATGGGCTACCAACTCATTTCTATCATTATGCCAAACAGCCGAACGCGGTCTGTCAGTATTTCCAAGACTGTTCGCTCTGTCTACCCCGCAATGGGATAAAGACGTGATTATATGTATGTATAACTTGCAGACAAAAACATGAATTCAAGCTAGATCTTCTCATTGTAATCCTCATGTGCTATGGACCAGTCTCTTACTCAAGATTATAGGATAAATGTCTTGGATAAGATGGATGGTTCAATAAACTGTAGACCCATTTCAATGCTAATCTTCTTGTATGTAAGAGGCTCAAATGTGACTGATGTGTCTTTAGAGGCACAGTTGACTCTTCTGAGAGGATTTTATTTAAAACTAGCGACCCGCCCCGGCTTCGCACGGGTGCAAAATTATAAATGTTATTATACATAAAAACCTTCCTCTTGAATCACTCTACCTGTTACAAAAAAATCGCATCAAAATCCGTTGCTATATGTCAAGATTTAAGCATACAGACAAACAGACTAAAATAGCGACTTTGTTTTATACTATGTAGTGATTCTCATTTAGATCTTTGATTGATATAACTTAAGAGCGCTGATCTTCTGAAATATATTTAAAAGACATTGTGACCGTATGAACGGCTGTCATTGGATGTTTTGATAAACAGTTACAGCCGTGTGAAAGAATAGGAATACTCCATCTGTTTCCCATGGATGTCGTAAAAGGCAATTAAGGGATAGGATTATAAAGTTGAGATTCTTCTTTTATTTAGATGTATTTTTTAAAATTCTTGCGACGGACTAGCCTCGTGTTTAATGTTAGTATAATTTTATTTAATCACTTCAAATTAACCATGAAATTAATTTAACTCTTTCGTTTATTTCACATTTCCTCTGCAAAATGACTCGAGTTCAGCAACATATGTACCTATGCTTAAAAGATGCATAAGCATATAATAACATGAGAGCCTATAATTTTATTAAAATCTTATTTATATTATAAGCAAGTTGAAACAGTACGTATTTTCTATTCAATCATTCAATTATTTGTTTTTTTAAGCTCAACATAAACACTGAAGACCTCGAAACGTAGTTTTTTGTCAAAGTCAAAGTCATTGACATTTGGTTCAATTTTTTACTAACATTGCCAACTAAGTTGTAAAGAAATTATAACGACGTATTTTCTTGTTGTAATGTTACTAAATAGTATTTTTATGGTTATATTGTTTTCATAATATCATTAATTACAGCGATTTTTAGTATAATTACAGGAATAACTTGAGAATAATTTTTAGGCATGATTGTCTTTAAGTAGCTATATGATGCCTACTGCGCACTGCGCATGATCAATCAATGCAGTTTTTAGTTGCCCGTGCGCATGGCGTTACACAATATGAAATTAAAAAAATATTTAAACAATATTGTAGTAATAAGGTGATTGATAATATTGTCATTGTAATAATCCTTATAATTTACGAAGAGTAGCCGGCGTTGGCGGAGGCGATACACGCGAACAACATTTTTATTTTTATCTTTTTTTTTTTTACAAAATCTTTTTCATAATAGGTAGAGACTACATCTTTTCACTTGCCATGATCCCAGCATACTTCTTTTGCTTCGTCCACATTCATAACTCAATTTATGCAAGCTCATCGAAGATAAGTCCCGAAATACTAAGTTTCAACATTAATTTAAAAAAAAAAACTAAAAAAAAAAAGATTTGCTTAAAACGACCGCTTTATTATTTTCTTTTAGTCTTTTTAACTTACGGAGATTAAACAAAAATGGGAAACATTCATGTGACTTCAACGTATTATTACGAAACAGCTGATTATTTAGCGAATTAGCATTCATCCAATGTCATTTACAGGTGCAGTGAACACTTGACTGGGTACAATCGGTTGCCGACGGCAAAAAAACTTATTCTACCCGTCTGTCACGGATGACGTAATAGGAAAACAGATGCCGGCCGGCGAAAAACCAATCGTTACAATAAATACAAGTTACAATCGTAATAATAATAATAAAAAGAATTGGACCACCATGGATGTCGTACAAGGCGACTAAGGGATAGGGTTATAAACTTGGGATTCTTCTTTTAGGCGATTGGCTAGCGATCTGTCATTATTTGAATCTCAATTCTATCATTAAGCTAAACAGCTGAACGTGGCCTTTCTTTCTTTTTTCAGTCTTTTCGAGACTATCGGCTCTGTCTACCCCACAAGGGATATAGAGGTGATTACAATAATAAAAAATTAATACTTTTACATGTTTCCGAATCCGATTGAGACATGATCTCTTTATGGGATAAATATGCCATTGTACACATTTTTAGACATTATTTGCAAGATTCTGTTTTCTCAACTTACAACAATATAACAAGAACGAACTTGCGTGGCCCGTCCGCGAAAATTTCAATAGAAAGCTGCACTCACCTTTGACGAGGCGCTGAAGTATAATCTCCTTGTGCGCATGAGTGTGCGGCTCACCAATCACAACGAGCAAATAGCAACCCGTCAACGGGCTCGGGGGCGGCACGGAGGCCGAAACTTCCGTGCCCAAAGACAAGGATCTCTCCTCGTCGTGGTCCATCGCGATCGGCGGCGCCGGCGCACTGCCGACGGTTCGCCTAGCTCAGCGTACGTTGCGACCGTCCGCGGCGAGCGCTCGGTGCGGAATGATTCCCCAAAGCCGGCAGAGCGGGGCAGCGCGCGCACTCCACGATCGACCGGGGATGCGCGCCACGCAGACGCGCCGGCGTCTTTTCCCAACCCTAGAACTCCTTCTCTTTCCTTCTCATTAAGATTGTTATTGACAAAAAGAGATAGTGGATTCGTAGGGCGTGAACTTAAGGTGGTGTAGGTTGTCTAAAGCACACGTGATCTGCATTGCGCCTAAACAACCCGGCTGGATAACCTCGCACCTCAGCTGTTCGCAGAATGCCACGGCTGTCACAATCGATAACGTTATTGTCCGGAATGGCATGACGTCCCGTTAATACATACATACATAATTTTCTTTTTTTAATATTGGTTAAGTGATGGATTCTCTCGTTAATAGAATACATACAAACATAGAGTCACTTCTTAATCTCTTACGGGGTAGAGAGAGCTCACAATCCTGAAAAGACTGAAAATCCAAGTTCTGCTGTATATTGAGATTCAGATAGTGACAGGTAGCATCGGCTAAAAGAAGAATCCAAAGTTTACAAGCATTTCCCTTAGTTGCCTTTTACGACACCCATTGGAAAAGGAGAGTGATTTCCGATGCTTCAATCCATTAGATTGCATCGGCTTAAAGAAGAATCTAAAGTTTAGACGCCTTTCCCTTAGTCACCTTTTACGACACCCGTGGGAAAGAAATAGAGTGATATCTTAAGCTTAAAATGCCGGGATTTACACGAATAGATTAAACAAATTCAGCATTGTAATATATTACAAAAGGATAATTTTGATAACAACTAGATAATGGAAGAATAGTGTTTACACAATCATTAACCTTATGAAAACTGACATATTATAGTGTTATTTAAATTACTAGAAGTACTTCAACCTATGCTCATTTTCTTCTACGTCCTACAAATATATATTCACGTTTTCATCCCTCACGGGGTTAACAGAGCCAACAATTAAACAGACTGAAAGGCCACCTTCGGCTGGGGTAATGAATTGAGATTGTATTGCCTACCTATCTCGCCTATCTCAATTCTATCATTCAATCAATTTATTTGTCAAACAAAGTCCGTCCGTCTCGTTCCCATGGATGTCGTAAAAGGCTACTAAGGGATAGGCTTACAAACTCGGGATTCTTTTTTTAGGCGATCGGCTAGCTACCTGTCACTATTTGAATCTCAATTTTATCATTAAGCCAAATAGCTGAGCGTGGCCTACAAGTCTTTTCAAGACTGTTCGCTCTGTCTACCCCACAAGGGATATAGACGTGACCATATGTATGTATGTATCGCCTACAAGATTTGCTTTAGTCGCCTTTTACGACATCCTTGGAAAAGTTATGGAATGGTTATCTATTAAAAATAGCCGGTAACCACACGGTTTACTTCATTTTCTTTCTTAATGTACTTCTTCTAGTTTCAAGGTTACTTTTCAAGTAAAATTTTTACAAATGTTTTTCGTTATATTATTTTCCTGAAAGTTTGAAAGGAAGATGGATGGATCAATGTATGTTTGGATGAATCTGACACGGGTCTGACATGAAAGTGTAGAGTTAGGATATTTTTAACAAATTTCAAATGGAAAATATAGCCTAAGTATACATATATCTTTTTTATAAAATTACTGAATAAATTGTTTGAGTTGTAAGAGAATAGTCTTCTAAATATATAAAAGAAGAAAGTGAATGACTGACTGACATATCAACCCACAGCCCAAACCTCTAGGACTAGAGACTTGATATTTGTCGTGTAGGTTTTTTATGTAGTCTAAGGGTGCACAGAGAGAGGATTTCCCGAAATTCCCGCGGGAACGGGAATATTTCGCTTAACGCAGGCTGAGCCGCGGGCGTCCTCGAATCATATTCATTCATATAATTACGTCTATATCTCTTGCGGGGTAGACAGAGCCGGCAGTCTTGAAAAGACTGAATGGCTACGTTCAGCTATATGGCTCAATAATAGAATTGAGATTCAAATAGTGACAGGTTGCTAGCCCATCGCCTATGAGAAGAATCCCAAGTTTATAATCTTATCTCATAGTCGCCGGTGAAGTATAAATTAAGGGAAATTCCTTATTATTAAAATAGATAGAATTGTGCCGTGTGGTTCCCGGCACCAATAAAAAAAAGAATAGGACCGCTCCATCTCTTTCCCATGGATGTCGTAAAAGGCGACTAAGGGATAGGCTTACAAACTTGGGATTCTTTTTTAGGCGATGGGCTAGCAACCTGTCACTATTTGAATCTCAATTCTATCTTAAAGCTTAATAGCGGAACGTGGCCTATCAGTCTTTTCAAGACTATTGGTTCTGTCTATCCCGCAGGGGATATAGACGTGATTATATGTATGTATGTAGATGGAATAGATCTTTTGGCTCGCGTTTAGGCTTTTTTTATAAACTTCAACGCTGTCGTACTATTTATTTTAAGATGAAGAGCCTACTAGTTCTTAAAAAGGTAAGCTAGTAAAAGATAGCTTAATATCAAGTATAAAACGTGACTTACTACAAACTCAAACATAGTTTAAAAAACGTGAAGTGATGGATTGGTTCAGATCAATCCAACTTGGAACAGTTCCAAGAAGGCTTGGCTGCGAACAAACCTTTGATAAAGAGGGTTTGTTCAGTCAACCATTTTTATTAGGTACGTTATAAAAATGGTAGGAATTAACCGTCTTTAAATAGGAAATTTGATAAGGTGTAAAAAATTATTTGTTTATTTACTAATTGATGTACACAGACAACGTCGAGACTGATTAATGAAACAAAATTACAAAGGTTCTGCTTATTTCAAAAGAAATCTCTTCCAGCAGACCCAATATATGAGTACCTATGCTCGTACAATTATAGGTATAACTACATAGGAGTTCTTAAGCCGTTTGGTTCCCGCCAGTAAAAAAAGAATAGGACCACTCCCTTCTCTTTCCCATGGATGTCGTAAAAGCCGACTAAGGGATATGCCTATAAACTTGGGATTTTTCTTTTAGGCGGTGGGCTAGCAACTGTCACTATTTGAATCTCAATTCTATCATTAAGCCAAAAATCTGAACGAAGCCTGTCAGTCTTTTCAAGACTGTCTGTTTCTCTGTCTACCCGGCAATGGATATAGACATGACTATATGTATGTATGAGTTCTTATCGCTAATGCAATACTTAGCTTTCAGTCAGCCTCACAACTCAGTTTAATCTTTTTGAGATTTCGAGTAAAAAAAAGTCCCTAACAAAAAGACTTGTACAACAAAACCTTTTCGAAAGCCAACTAGTTTTGTTCACATATATAAAAGAACGCCAGCCTTCTTGGCACAGATCCAAAATGACATACATACATACATATAGTCACGTATATATCCCTTGCGGGGTAGACAGAGCCAATAGTCCCGAAAAGACTGAATGGCCACATTCAGCTGCTCTGCTTAATGATGGAATTGAGATCCAAATAGTGACAGGTTGCAAGCCCATCGCCTAAAAAAAGGATCGCAATTTTATAAGCCTATCCCTTAGTCGCCTTTTACGACATCCATGGGAAAGAGATGGAGTGGTCCTATTCTTTTTCGTATTGGTGCCGGGAACCACACGGCACACAATCCAAAATGATCAGAAATGAAACTCAAAAATGCCGTAAGGAGTCCATCGTATTTTTTGCAATGTTGGCTATAGTATAGGTTACCTGTAATCAAGCGAGGACAGTCGCCTGTGGTCTTGTGGGTTTGCATGGTACATTTTTAAACTTCATAAAATGGAGCCTCGTATTAACAAGGTCACCTCATCACTTCTTTATGTTTATACTAGCGACCCGCCCCGGCTTCGCACGGGTGCAAAATTCGGAAAAAATTATACATAAAAACCTTCCTCTTGAATCACTCTACCTGTTACATAAAATCGCATCAAAATCCGTTGCGTAATTTTAAAGATTTAAGCATACAGACAAACAGACTAAAATAGTGACTTTATTTTATACTATGTAGTGATACAGAATATATAGATGTATTAAAGTGATCTGTGTGGTTCCCGGTACTAATAGAAAAAGAACAGGGCCACTTCATCTCTTTCCCATGGATATCGTAAAATGCGACTAAGGGATAGGCATATTAATTTGGGATTCTTCTTTCAGGCGATAGCGCAGCAACCTGTCACTATTTGAATCTCAATATTATCATCAAGCCAAAAATCTGAACGTGGCCTATCAGTATTTTCAAGACTGTTGGCTGTCTACTCCGCAAGGGATATAGACGTGATTGTATGTATGTATTAAAGTAATAATTTACATGACGAATTGAGAGTTACTTGTCTACGTTGGCAAAGTTCATGTTCCATTGCACAAGTTTTTTTGGAAATTCGCACCTGAATGAAGTCTCGGACAAAAGAGTTGAATAAATTTTGCTAACGTTAAGCCAAGCCTGTTGGACTGACTCCAAGGTGGGTTTGACCTAAAAAGAATGGCGGAAATCATCCATCACCTCCTCGTTTTAAACCCTGGAGGCTTCAGGTGTTAAATTTCTTAGTCCTAGAGTACCTAATTATATAAAAAGAATACCCTTTATCTTATATTATTTAAATTCTCGTGTCACAATGTTCGTTCCCTTACTCCTCCGAAACGGCTTGATGGATTCTCATGAAATTTTGTGAGCATATTGAGTAGGTCTGAAAATCGGCCAACATCTACTTTTCATACCCTTAACATTTTTTTTGTAACGAGAAATTACCTAAAAATTATTAATATGGCAAAAGAATGCCGGGACTAGTAGCTAGTAATAATGTGCCGTGTGGTTCACGGCACCAAAAGGAAAAATAATACGACCACTACATCAATTTTTCATGGATTTCGTAAAAGGCAACTAAGGCATGAGCTTATTCACTTGGTTTTCTTCTTAAAGACGATGATGATGATCACGGAACAGCGATAATTTTTTTTAAGCTGCGGAGACAGGATCATGATAAAAATAAGTAATTTTTTAAATTAAATAATACATACATAAAATCACGCCTTTTTCCCGAAGGGGTAGGCAGAGACTGCATCTTTCTACTTGCCATGATCTCTGCATTCTATATTTTTTATTTAACTTGGCGCTTTTTTATTTAACTTGGCGCTTTCACTACTTACCACTAAATACCACAAAAAATTAAGTGACCTAACATCGTTCCACTTAAATTAGGTGATGTAATATCTCCTTCAATTCACACAAGTTCGAAAACTAAGCCCTACGATATTGAAATAATGGCGTGTCTGTAACTGTAACTAAAAATAGCATGTTTGTTTGACCTTAATGGCAAAACGTGGAAACTTTTTAAGGGTAAGTGGCGTTTGTGTTTATTTGAATTGTTAAACGTTATCTTCAGCTCTCCTTTAGCTAAACATACATATAATCACGTCTATATCACTAAGGGGTAGACAGAAAGATTCTCATTCATTAGGTCTAGAAACATTTATACATAGATTAAATCACGCCTTTTTCCCGAATGGGTAGGAAGAGACTATATCCTTTCACTTGCTACTATCTCAGCATACTCATTCCTTCGCATTATTCACATTCATAACGCTCTTCATGCCAGCTCGTCGGTTTCGGGTACTCTTGACCTGACCCCTTGCCAGGACGTTCTTAATTTGATCGAGACTGAAAAAAGACTAGAAAATAAACTACTACGTACAATAACGTAATTCTATTAACTGAAATGTTCACTGCAGGAGTTTGTAGAACGGTTTGTAGAAGGCTTTAGGCTATAAAACATCACGCTGCAACTATAAGGAGCAAAGAAATAATGAAAAAGAAAATTATTCATCCTTGAGGGCTTCAATGATACCCAAAATAACTACCTTTTCCATGCGGACGAAGTCGCACAGCTAGTACTAATTAATGAAGTTAACATATAAGGTGGTTATATTCTAGCATTGCAGTGGTCTAGTCTAGGTATTGCACTATAGTTCAAGGCTCATGGCTAACGATCACGCTATGACTTGACCAATGGGTGGATAAAGTCTGGAAATCGAATTCTCAATATACGAACTAGATTTTCCGCCGACGTATCTACTTATTTCTTTTTTTTTTTACATAATTCTGAATATCCCAAGAAATACTAAACCATTTTTTTTTCGAACGAATTGATTCTTATTTTCATATTACATTAACAAACAACCCAAGTCGTTTGATAGACTTATTATTACTCGTAGATGTGCTTTAGATCATACATACATACAACATATTACCACGTCTATATCCCTCGCGGGGTATATAGAGCCAACAGTTTCGAAAAGACCGAAAGGCCACGTTCAGCTGTAGATAGTAGAATTGAGATTCGAATAGTGACAGGTTGCTAGCCCGTCGCTTACAAGAAGGATCCCAAGTTTATAAGTCTATCCCTAAGTTGTCTTTCACGACATCCGTGGGAAAGAGATGGAATAACCTATTCTTTTTTCTACTGGTGCCGGGGGAACAGCACTACTTCATTAATATGTAAAATTATATAATTATTTTTTCTTTAGTCAAAATAAAAGACACCACGCATTGCTATTTATTTATTTATTTATGTACACAAAAATATATATACAGGGGCACAATTTAATACAGTAATTGTTATACAAAGGTAATACTTATTTCAATAGAATTCTCTACCAGTAGACCCGTGAGAGGAGAGATGAATATTGGAGCGGTATGGCGTGTGCATAGATATCGTTTAACATATTTTACTAAACATACATGCTATATATACATAAAAAACACTCGTGTGTGCCGTGTGGTTACCGGCAGTACCGTGTGGTTCCTGGCACCGGCAGAATGTTTAAAATTGTATAGCGCACTGGCCGCTTAGAAAAAAGCAAATATTTAATTGAAGAAAACTAGTGATCTTCTTTTGTTATTTCTCACAATGATTGTCTTGAATTAGAGGTACTCACGATATGTTTATAATTTAAGTAGTTATTTTATTTTATCCCGGCATATTCCTTTTGAACAGCACCAATACAAAAAAAGATTAGGACCACTCCATCTCTTTCTCATGGATGTCGTAAGAGGCGACTAAGGCATAGGCTTACGAACTTAGGACTCTTTTTAGGCAACCTGTCACTATTTGAATCTCAATTCTATAATTAAGCCAAATAGCTGAACGTGGCCATTCAGTCTTTTCAAGACTGTTGTATCTGTCTACCTCGCAAGGGATATAGACGTGACCATACATTACATTACATTCGTGACATATTATATATGTATAAACACTCGTATATGTAGCTATGTTATAAGCACTCGTATTTCTACACTTAATAATGTTATTTCTACAATTTATAATGTTTCCTGAACAGAACAAACTGTACCACCGCCAAGAACTGAAGTTATAAGTTCAAGATGTAACAACATCTTATTGTTGTTGTTGATGTAGTAAGTTTCCTTGGCGCAAAAACTGTGCTAAGAACAAAAGATTGCGTTTTGTATGATGTTTCCATTATTTAAGTTGCTAAGGAGTTTTATAGATATGTACGTATAATCAAGTCTATACCCTTGAGTGCTTCAATGAGGCCCTACTCCACACGGACGAAGTCGCGGGCGCAGCTAGTAGTACAATAATAGTCAAGTAATATGTAGTATAGGATAATAATATCAATCTTTGTTACATGCCGCGGTACATAAAGATAATGGAAAACAAAAAAGCATTTTCCAGAAATGGAAATGATATACAAAAACTATCTTATCTGACAGGATTTAATCTCCAAAAACTAATCCATAGGACAAAACTCCAAAACTAAAATCCCTGTGCTCAGCTCAGCATACAAAATTAGCAAAGACAGTGGTGCCACATTCAAAACTCAAAAGTTATTCAAATTCCGAATACGCTTCCACGTTGCTATAACCCGGCAGATTTTAGTTGCCTACTAATGAGTACTGAGTTGGATACACTGTGCGTGCGAGCCGCCGCGGTCGAGTATCGATCGCCGTCGCAATGCGGCGGCACGCGATTTCCTTAACAGCTGATTTTTGAACACGTTCCATTTACGAATGCATTAGTTTTGTAATGTTGCATATGATTAGTGATGTACCTAATAATCGATGATTTAATCGTTAAAAAAACCTTATTCTAATGAGACGAAATCGTCTCAATTATTCGCATCCATTAAGGGACAACCCAAGCGTTTTTCCGATGGTATTTCTTTTTTTTTCTTTTACGAGTACCTACGCAGACACGCTAATCTAAAAATCTTGATAATTGTCGTTCCTGTAAGAATTTCTTGAAATCCTCTTTTAGCACCCCTAGAGCAAACTTCAAGGCCACTTCATAGCTAAATTTGAGTTTGGGTTATGCTTTCATGATTATGTCAGTTATTATATTAAATTGTCATATTTTGGATACTCAAAAGCTTCAAGTTCTTAGTTTTTACGTGATATTTTTTATTGTAAAATGAACTAGCAATAGTAAATGTACCGAGAGAGTAGCCATACTTCACTTTAATTTTTTATTTTATTAGATATAATATTTTTTTAAGGTTGGTGCCCACGGAAGGTCAGCGTTATGGTATATACCTACCACGACAAATCCTGATGGTACAAAAGTAGTTTCAGGTTAATGTTTCTGTTTATTTTAATGTACCAAATAAACATATTTTCTTTCATTCTTAATTTGCGATCTTTACAAAAATATGTCGTATTACAACGATGTAATTATTTATACACAAGTTGTCTATAGTCAAGGCTTTTTGGCTCAAATATCATACACGTGGTGGTTCTCATGACCTATAACGACAAAATAATTAAAATACAGAGGTACATCGTATCCTAGAAGAAGAGCCCGGGGTCTCGTATATCTAAGGAGAAACCACATAAATGTAAATAATATTTGGATATTTAGTTTCAAATGACCCTAATTTCACAAACATCGGATCGGGTCTCCATATTAATCGAGTCTATATATGTTAGCATGAGCAGCGTAATGTAATATAGCCTAAAGCCTTCTTCGATAAATGGTCTATTCAAGGCAAAAATATTTTTTCAATTCGAACTAGTAGTTCCTGAGATTAGCGCGTTCAAACAAACAAACTAACAAACTCGTCAGCTTTATAATATTAGTATAGATATATACTAATCACGTCTTTAACCCGTGGCGACTAGCCACCTAAGACAGAGCCAACAGTTATTTGGAAAGGCTGTTACTTCATTATATATACCTACGTGATATTTCAAGAAGATTTATTCAGTAAAAGAGGTAACAAACAAACAGATAAACTCACTTTCGCATTTATGATATATGTATGTTGGAATCTAGAAATAAATTTGTGATCTTTTCCCTTATGCCGTGTGGTTCCCGGCACTAATAGGAAAGCGATAGGACCACTCCATTTCTTTCCCATGTATGTCTTAAAAGGCGACTAAGGGATAGGCTTATAAACTTGCTATTCTTCTTGTAGGCGACAGGTTAGCAACCTGTCACATCATTAAGCCAAACGGTTGAACTTCGCATATCAGTCTTGTCGAAATTGTTGGATCTGTCTACCCCGCAAGGAATACATACATATGGTCACGTCTATATTCCTTGTGGGGTAGACAGAGCCAACAGTCTTGAAATACTGATCGGCCACGCTCAGCTATTTGGCTTATTGGTAGTATTGAGATCCAAATATTGACAGGTTGCTAGCCCATCGCCTAAAAAAAGAATCCCAAGTTAGTCCCAAGGGATAGGTTTACACCCTTAGTCGCCTTTTACGACATCCATGGGAAAGAGATGGAGTGATCCTATTCTTTTTTTGTATTGGTGCCGGGAACCACACGGCACTATATAGACGGGATTATATGTATCTTTTCTTTCACCTTAGTAGGGGTATAATGATCACTTGACACTGATAACTCTACACTTGTTAGGCTTTGATTAGACAGAATTAACCCTAGACGCCTAATCCTAATCCTGTATTTAGAAGTCACGGGCTTGTATAAAATTGTACTTATCATCACATCTTGATCTGTACGGAGTAGACAGAGCCTATGAGGTGGACAGCCCATCGCCTAAAAGAAGAATTCTAAGTTTATTAGCCTATCCCTTAGTCACATTTTACGATAGGACTTTTAAGAATTTAACAATAGGACCTCTTAATCCCTTTCCCATTAAGAGAAAAAGATGAAGAGGTCCTATTCTTAAGTACCGGGACCACACGGCACATTCCCTTGATAAATCGTATAAAACGGTCATATTTAGAAATAAAACTTCGATTACATCGCCGCCAACAATGTCAGAATTATTACGTTACCGACCCAAATGGTGGGATCTCGTGAAATATAAACGAGCAACACTAAAGCGATTTATTGATCGGACACCAGTGTAAACACGGCTTTGTGGTCGGTTCCCTTTGGAAAATATCCTTTAAAATAGTAGTTTAGATTTATTTTCAACAAGCTAGCTGTCCTGGCAAACATTGATTTGCCATGTAAATAATTTTTATATGATTTCTAGTTAAAGACATATTAAGGGTGGACAACTATTATCACTAAGGGGTATGACAAATATAAGTTGGCCGATTCTCAGACCTACTCAATATGCTGACAAAATTTCGGTCAAACCGTTTCGGAGGAGTACGGGAACGAACACTGTGACACGAGAATTTTATATATAAGATAATAATCATTTTAAAGCATTTTGCTACACTTATGCGAACTAACGTAACTAAATGAGATTTTATGAGTGTATGTTTTCCAAATAAACTAAAATATAATGTTGGGATAAGCTCGCAGGCTTCATTTATATAGCAATGTGCCAACCCTATGCCTCAGGACTTTCATAACGGATAGCTTTGAAACCTCAATAAGCGGAGATATTGAAAATGTTATACGGGTCGCGGATTTCAGCATGAAATGGCCTTTACTCGTATCAAAGTTAACTTTATAACAGTTTTCATTCACTCATTCATTTATTCACTCATTCATTCACTCATTCGTGTATCCGTTTACTCATTCATTCACTCATTTGTTCACTCATTCGTTCACTCATTCATTCACTCATTCAATCACTCATTCATTCACCCATCCATTCACTCGTTCATTCACTTATTCACTCATTCATTCATTCGCTCATTCATTCATATAATCACGTCTACCATGCTGGGTAGACAGAGACAGCAGTCTTGAAAGACTATAAATAACAATTTTCAAGCCCTGATTTTTAACGTCCGTTATTTACGCAATAATCACGTCTTTATCCTTTACGCTGTAAGGAGTCCATCGTATTTTTAGCAATGTTGCCAACACGACCTGATGGTAAGCGGTGAGCGTAACTTGTGGGCATTATGGGTGTTTTGCAAAAGTTTGTTAGATTTTTATCTCAGTTCAAATCCCAACTTACTTTCGCTTTTAAATAGTAATTTAAAAGCGAAAGTAAGTTTTTTTTGTTACATACATACAAATAGTCACGTCTATATCCCATGCGGGCTGGAAAGAGACAACAGAATAGAATAGATTTATTTTCAAAATTGGATACAAGGTATCACTTATTGTGTAATCTAATTACAACAACTAGGTACCTCTTCCAAAGCGCATGTGAAGAAGCGGCGGAACAAACTACACTGCATTTTCATCGGACGTTTCCTTCATCGAATTCAAATCCCAACTACTATTTAAAAGCGAAAGTAAGTTTATTTGTTACATACATACAAATAGTCACGTCTATATCCCTTGCGGGTTGGACAGAGACAACAGTCTCGAGAACACTGAAAGGCCGCTTTCAGATGTATGGTTAAATGATAGAATAGGGATGTGGACTGTACTCAAATAAGTATAAAATTTGACCACGAAAAGGTAGTTTCTATAGTAAAAATAATAAAAAACACAATATTTTCCTCAATAAACAAGGGATTATTTTTTTATTTAATAAAATGTAATTAAATATTTCACCCTCAAGTCACGTGACAATGAACACCAATCAAAATGCGTGATGTCACGCGTTGCAATACAACAATTTTCGCTGTCAAATACTATGGTGTTTGTTGATATTTGGATCATATTATTACCGTGATTACCGTCCGATTATCTTAGCCACGGAAATAATTTATGTAGAATGAGTCTGTTCTTTTTCTCTTTCACATTCCGCTATTGATTCCAATCTTTGCCTCTTAACTGCTAATAGTCGAGTTGTTATGTTTTCGGTTCGTCTTTTCTATCGGGTTAACATGCAAACTTGCTTGGCACACAACCTGCTCTCAGTCTGATCTAGGATACTGTGCCCATCAAATGATATTCTGGATAATTCTCCATATCATTGGCAACTATAATGAAAGTACGAAACATTGTTTACATAAAGTAAACAATGTTTCTAACCTAAAAATTCGAGTTTTCGTCTTTGTAAACTTCAAGAGTTAAATTATTTTAATACAAGTAAATGTAACAAATATTATCAAACTTACATCAAAATGATCCTCACAGAAATACATTTTACTTTGTGTAGATACAAGTGCCGGATCCCGACGGGCTAATTGAAGCCAATTTTTCAGCATCGTTTTTGTACGTGGAACGTGAACAAACACTTTTTCAGGTGTTTTAATAGTTGTAATTTTACACTGCGGCACCGCACAATATTTATAAAATTTTGAATTCATATTATTATCACACAACTATGAAATAACTATTCATTACATACAACTTCGACAATATTTTATAACGCGTGACGTCACATAAAGGTATTACTTCAAATAAAACAATAATAATAAATAGTTTGGGTTATATTTGGTACTTATGCATGGTTTTAAACACTTTCCCAAAAATAGTCCACATCCCTATTGAGATTCAAATAGTGACAGGTTGCTAGCCCGTCGCCTGCAAGAAGAATACCAAATTTACAAGCCTATTCCTTAGCCGTTTTTTACAATAATCATAGGGAATTGGTATTTAAAAGTGCCGGGAACCACACGGCACACATTACTTGTACCCATGACATTACTTTTTGACGTGAGTCGGGTAAAACTAAACAGCTGGCGTCTGCTAGGCGCGGCGACGAGCCAAGACCACGGGGAAATGGCTTCGACAATCTTGTGTAACCTACACTAGTGACTCGCCCTGACTTCTCACATATTTCTTGATGCAGCTAAATAAATACATACATATGGTCACGTCTATATCCCTTGTGGGGTAGACAGAGCCAACAGTCTTGAAAAGACTGATAGGCCACGCTCAGCTATTTGGCTTAATGATAGAATTGAGATTCAAATAGTGACATGTTGCTAGCCCATCGCCTAAAAAAAGAATCCCAAGTAGGTATGTAAGCCTATCCCTTAGTCGCCTTTTACGACATCCATAGGAAAGAGATGGAGTGGTCCTATTCTTTTTTGTACTGGTGCCGGGAACCACACGGCACTGCCGGGAACCACACGGCTTTGCCGGGAACCACACGGCACTGCCGGGAACTACACGGCAGCTAAATAAATAAATATAAATATATACGGGACAAATTACACAGATTGAGTTACCTCGAAGTAAGTTCGAAACTTGTGTTACGAGATACTAACTCAACGATACTATTTTATACATATGTACATTAAATCACGCCTCTTTCCCGGAATGGGTAGGCAGAGACTACCTCTTTCCACTTGCCACGATCTCTGCGTATTTCCTTTGCTACTTTCACAACTCACAACTCTCTTCATGCACTATTTTATAATAAATACTTATAAAGATAAACATCCAAGACCCGGGCCAGTCAGAAAAAGTTCTTTTCTCATCATGCCCTGGCCGGGATTCGAACCCGGGACCTCCAGTGTCACAGACAGTTCATACTTCCTTCCACTTGGCTCGATTCTTGCATACCTCTTTAGCATCATCCACATTCATAGCTCTCTTCGCGCAAGAAGTTGTTACACAAAATGAACTGAACACAAAAAAACTAATATACCTAATTCAACACATAATACTTTATGACTCGGTAGGGTTTCGTAGCGGGCTACGAGGCAGCGGCGTAGCGGCTACGATCTAGCATGCTACGGCGTAGCGCTACGATTTATGACTGTCTCAGGGAGCTTTGAAAATTGCTTGAAAATAAACTCTGTACATGTCTACCAATATTATTAATGAGAAAGTAACTCTGTCTGTCTGTTACGCTTTCACGCCTAAACTGTAGAATTTATTTTGATGATATTTGGTACATAGAACGAGTTGATTCTGAGGAAGAACATAGGCTACTTTTATTGCAAAATAAGGTACCACACGGTCGAAATCGGTAATAAAGGTTAGTAAATAAATAAAGACGTGGAGTAGACCTATTCCAAAATTCCAAAACTCCAAACCACACGGCTTTTATCCACTCCCTCCAGAATTTTGGGAAATCCTGTTTTGATAATTTAATATCTTTCATCGACGGTTTCGTCTGTGAGTTAATATGCTAGTCAGTCAATCACACATACACCACACACACATATACACTCACTAAGACTATCTATATCCCTTGCAAGGTAGACAGAGCCACCAGTTTTGAAAAAACTGAAAGGTCATGTTTAGCTGTATGGCTTCATGAAAGAATTGAGATCAAAATAGTTACAGGTTGCTATCTCATCGCCTACAAGAGGAATCCCAATCCCATCGCCTACAAGAGCCAATCCCTTACTCGCCTTTTTCGACATCCACGGGAAATGTGGAGTGCATTCTATCAGTTTTGTCTTTTGCCTATATATGTATAAACGTACGCAGATTTTACTTAGTGGTTAGTTTACATTGTACTGTAATGTATCATCACTACATAGTATAAAACAAAGTCGCTATTTTAGTCTGTTTGTCTGTATGCTTAAATCTTTAAAATTACGCAACAGATTTTGATGCGGTTCTTTGTAACAGGTAGAGTGATTCAAGAGGAAGGTTTTTATGTATAATAACATTTATAATTTTGCACCCGTGCGAAGCCGGGGCTGGTCGCTAGTATATGTACATATAAACGTACGCAGATTGTACTCAGTGTTTAGTTTACATTCTACTGTAATGTATTGTATATATTGAATACAATACAATACATTACAGTAGAATGTAAACCACCAGACACAAGTAATGCGTTCCATTCCACGCGCGTCACGTACGCGATGGGAGCGGCCTAACCTCAAAATGGAACGTAAACATACCAAGATAATCGATTTATTTGTGGACACTGGTCGACATAAAAGTGCCGTGTAGTTCTCGGCACATAAATAGTCCATCTCTTTCCCTAGGATGTCTTAAAAGGATTATCCGTCTCAATCCATATCTTTCCCTAGGATGTCGTAAAAGGCGACTGAGGGATAGGCTTACAAACTTGGGATTCTTTTTTAAGCGATGGGCTAGCAAGCTGTCACTATTTGAATCTCAATTCTATCATTAAGATAAATAGCTGAACGTGGCCATTCAGTCTTTTCATGACTGTTGGCTCTGTCTACTCCGCAAGGGATATAGACGTGACCATATATATGTATGTAATTCAACCTCCACTTGTCTCATTTAGAATATTAATTTCTGCTCTCAGAACTACGGTCACGTACAAGATTTGATTTTGTATTCACAAGGAGAATGTTAACAAGCTTCTTAATTATTCAATTTATGTATGTTTTTTTTTTACCGGAATCTTTCTTTCGAAATTAAAAAAAAATCTAAGATTTAAATCATGTCCCTTTTGTACCTTTGTCCCTTACAAGGTAGGCAGAGCCCACAGTCTTGCAAAGACGAAAAGTATGGCTTAAACATGGAATTTAGATGAAAATAGTGACAGGTAACAACCCTATCTAGACTCTAGGCTAGCAACGCTATTACCTAGGACCATTAGAACTCTAGGACCACTTCAACTTTTCCACAGGATGTCGTAAAAGGCGACTAATATATAGGCTTTTATACTTGGGATTTCTCTTTTAGATGATGGAATAGCAACCTGTCACTATTAGAATCTCAGTTCTATCATCAAGTCATACAGCTGAACATGGCCTTTTAATCTTTCAAGACTGCTGGCTCTGTGTACCCCGCAAGGGATATAGACGTGATAATATGAATGAATCTATACTAATATTATAAAGCTGAAGAGTTTGTTTGTTAGTTTGTTTGAACGCGCTAATCAGGAACTACTGATTCGAATTGAAAAATTCTTTTTGTGTTGAATATACCATTAATCGAGGAAGGCTTTAGGCTATATAACATCACGCTGCAACTATTAGGAGCGAAGAAATAATGAAAAATATGAAATTAATGGGGAAAATTATTCATCCTTGAGGGCTTTAATGATGCCCAAAATAACTATTCCACGCGGACGAATCGCGGGCACAGCTAGTAAATGATAAAACTGAATGCCTGACTGACAGACACGCACAGTCCCAAGCCGATGGGTTTAAAAACTTAACATTTAGCACGTAAGTCCCTTATGTGATCTTAAAGTACATTAAGACAATTATCCCGGAATTCCCGCGGGAATTATTCCCCTGAGAAACCGCATGCATGCGTTAGTTTTCTTTCCACAAAATTCTTACTAACTACTATTTAAAGCTGGTGACCAAAAAATAAATGAGTTGTCAATTCGTAAAAGCCATTCATTAGCCATTTTGTAAAGTTGGCATCGCTCCCGAATCGATGTTTTTGAATTCAACAATTAACTTGGACTCGAATTACTTAGTCGATTGATTGCGTGAAATTGTTATTTTAACCTTGTTTCAAAAGATGGGGTATTGGAAATACGTATTGGACTAACAAAACTAAAGAAAAGACTTGTTTTTAAAAGGTTTGTGTATAGTGCCGTGTGGTTCCCGGCACCAATAAATAATTCACATTTTCATAAATAATACACAATTCACATTTCAATAATAATTCACCAACGGTAAATTCTGAGAAGTGTGGTAACCTCGCTGTGTATGTACTACGTGCAACGTGCACGTCTATATCCCTTGCGGGGCAGACAGAGCCATCAGTCTTGAAAAGACTGAAAAGCCACGTTCAGCTGCTTGGCCAAATGACAAATGATAGAGTTGAGATTCAAATAGTGACAGGTTAATAGCCCATTGCCTAAAATAAGAATCCCAAGTTTATAAGCCTATCCCTTACTCGCCTTTCACGACATCCATGGGAAAGAGATGGTGTGGTCCTATTCTTTTTTGTATTGGTGCCGGGAACAACACGGCGGGAACAACTTTAAAGAGAAAAGATTAAATATTATCTTAAAGGTTTCTAAGTATTTCAAACACGTTACATGCCCCGAGCAACCCGCCATCTCTCCGCAAATCCAAACCCTGCTTTATTTGTCCGCTGCAAACACGAGAACTAATATATTATTTTTAGAGAGCTGAGTTTACTTTTCAAGTTTAAAATACCTGATGTGTATATAGGTATTTTTTAAATTAATTTGTTGTTTGATACATACATACATATCATCACGTCTATATCCTAAACAGAGCCGTCAGTCTTGAAAAGACTGAATGGCTACGTTCAAATATTTGGCTTAATGATAGAATTGAGATTCAAATAGTGACAGGTTAATAGCCCATCGCCTAAAATAAGAATCCCAAGTTTATAAGCTTATCCCTTGGTCGCCTTTTACGACATCCGTGGGAAATGGAAATGGAGTAGTCCTATTCTTTTTTCTTTTGGCGCCGGGAACCACACGTTCATTTTTCATCTTGACTGACCGGTTATTGAACCCTGGACCGGTTCAGAGGTCAGAAGACCATCACTGAGAGAGAGATTTTTTTAGTTGGACGCTGATAAAAGCCAAGGTCAATTTATCATTTGATTTCAATAAAAACGTTAATTCAAGACCATCAGAAAGCCATTTCATTCTGAAATATCTTCCTAACACCATTAGCGGTTTTCGTTATGCCTTCCGGAATTCACTTCGAATTGCTATCACGAATTCTTCATAGTAATAAAAAATTACTTCTCCTACATAGGTAGGTCTATTTCTGACCAAGTAAGTACTCATAAATTCATTTCATTCTTTTAGACGACGGGCTAGCAACCGGTCACTTTATATGAATCTCAATTCAAACTAACTAAATTCAAAATCTATAAGCCAAACAGCTGAACGTGGCCTATCAGTATTTTCTAGACTGTTAGCTCTCTCTACCTCGCAAGGGATATAGACATGATTGTATGTAAATACACATAAATAATGCCATACAAACATTACAAAAAACCAGTGTAGCCTGCATAGCGTCACAGTCAGCGCTAAATCTAGCGCTTTTTGATAATTTAGCATAAAAAGTTCGGAGCAGGCAGTTTTGAGAACAAGAAATAAGTTTCATAGACGAAGTTTCGTTTAAATAAAAGTACTTTACTTGTACTGCGTAACTCGACAGGTGAAGATTTGATTCGGTAGCAAATATTTTCAAGCTAATGTAGTAAAAAAATCTATAAGGCTTTTTTTACGAAAATCCTGCTTATCAAAAAGAGATGAAATGTAGCTATTCTAAATTGCCCTGTACCACAAAGATCCCACAGATATAATCTAAAATTGCGACATAATTTTTTAGCGCCACATAGCACTCATCTTAATTCAAAAAGTGTAAATTGGGAAAAATACCTCAGAAAAAATGCGCCATAAATATTAATATTAATATATACGGGACAAATTACACTTATTGAGTTTGCCTCGAAGTAAGTTCGAGACTTGTGTCACGAGATACTAACTCAACGATACTATATTTTATAATAAATACTTACATAGATAAACATCCAAGACCCAGGCCAATCAGAAAAAGTTCTTTTCTCATCGTGACCTGGCCGGGATTCGAACCCGGGTCCTCCGATGTCACAGACAAGCGTACTACCGCTGCGCCACAGAGGCCGTCAATAAAAGTGACAGGCAATATCTGACGTCACTGAATCATACGCCAAATTACTGGCTAATATGCAAAAACTCGTTTTGCATGTCATAAAATGCTAGACATTCGCTTTATACTGCATATTCGTTCACAATGTGCTAGCGAACTGGACAGAAGTAAATAATTTCATCATGAAGTGAGTAAGTATTTAGTGAAATACATACATACATATGGTCACGTCTATATCCCTTGCGGGGTAGACAGAGCCAATAGTCTAGAAAAGACTGAATGGTCACGCTCAGCTATTTGACTTAATGATAGAATTGAGATTCAAATTGTGACAGGTTGCTAGCCCATCGCCTAAAAAACCTTTAAGGGGTATTGCCGTGTGGTTCCCGGCACCAATACAAAAAAGAATAGGACCACTCCATCTCTTTCCCATGGATGTCGTAAAAGGCGACTAAGGGATAGGCTTACAAACTTGGGATTCTTTTTTATGCGATGGCCTAGCAACCTGTCACTATTTGAATCTCAATTCTATCATTAAGCCAAATAGCTGAACGTGGCCTATCAGTATTATCTAGACTGTTGGCTCTGTCTACCCCGCAGGGGATATAGACGTGACCATATGTATGTATGAAAAGAGGTAGAAAGGGGATTATTACATACAAAAATATGAAATACACGCCAAAAAACATCGCTCACTGTTCATTTCACCCGCTTCATCGCCAAATGTGAACACTTTCAGAGTAAAGAGTTTGGCATGATAACTATTAGGACTGTTTCTGGGTTCATTACGGCCGGGCACTGGGTTCAGTAATTTAAATGAAGTCTAGAATTTAAGCAATTTTAAACGATAGGTTGTTAATGAAGAATAACTATATTAATATTGGTCTTTGTACGCGGTTTTTTGGCGAGAGGTCGATTAAAGGGAAAGGGAAGACAAATATATAAAATTAATTATATATTATAATTCTAGATGACATTATAATTCTAGATGACTAATATACTTTAGCTAGCTTAGCGGCTGTGCCAAGCCTGGTAGGCCAAAATCAAAAAAAATGTTTTTTTTTTCATTATTGAGTGACATTTCGGACATCACTTCCAAAGCGCCAATGCAGTTACCAACTGCACTGCAGCATTATCTTCAACAGCATCTTTACAAGAATGCGAACTTCGATAATCTTACCCGTTTGACCACCTCTTCTCTACAAAAAGACCATTAATACGTACATACATACATATACTCACGTCTATATCCCTTGCGGGGTAGACAGAGCCAACAGTCATCAAAACACTGATAGGTCACGTTCAGCTATTTGGATTGATGATAGAATTCAGATTCAAAAAGTGACAGGTATATCTATCGCCTAAATAAATAATCCCAAATGTATACACTTATCCCTTAGTCACCTTCTACGACATCCATGGGAAAGAGAAGGAGTGGGCTCATTCTTTTTTTTATTGTTGCCGGGAACCACACGGCACTGCAATACGTTTTCAGGAGTATTGATCAGGAACCGGATGAATGAATAATTGAATGTTTTGTCCAATAAACAAATGGGTCAGCGAGTGGTGTGCGCATGAACGACCATTTTAGTGACGGCGTCAACCCCAAATTATCTGTTCATCGCATAAAATAAAAAATACATAGAAAAAGTAGTATTGAAGAGACAAACCTCTTTAGAGTGTTAGATGTTTTTTTCTTCTTCTAATTTCATCTTTGATTTAATTCTATTTTTTGATAGATTTTGTTTTATTATAAGTACATGTCATGTCTCTGCCTCTCATCCTATATAAATATCTTAAAATAAAATATCTTTTATTCTACCAAGTGCTCCGTTATTTCAAAAACCACTACTCTGCTTAATTAGTACATCTCTCCAAACCTAGAAGAGTAGTTCTTTTAAAAAAAGTAAAGATAAAGGGTCAGGTCAAGAGTACCCGAAACCACCGAGTTGTATGAAACTTGCATGAAGAGAGTTATGAATGTGGATGAAGCGAAGGAAGTATGCAGATATCGTGGCAAGTGGGAAGAGGTAGTCTCTGCCTAACCCTTTGGGAAAGAGGCGTGATTTTATGTATGTAAGTAGTTCTTTTTTAGGCGATGGGCTAGCAACCTGTCCCTGTTCAAATCTCAATTCTATAATTAAGCCAAATAGCTGAACGTGGCCTATTAGTCTTTTCAAGACTGTTAGCTCTGTCTACCCCACAAAGGTTATAAACGTGACCATAGACCACGAGTATGTATCTATAATACGTATGGTCGGTAATTGAGCTATGGATAGCGGATTATCAATTGGCAATAAAATAGAGACATACCAATCTCTCTCTTCTATAATTTGTTCTGGTATATTTTCTACAGTATAACTCTTATCGGATTTTATAGTCAGTTTAATCCCGAATTTAAGTAGTTTAACTATTAAAACATTTAAACTTAGTAAGCTTCGTTTATTTTAAACTATATTATGCCTCCGGTTCCGCTTGCATTTAAGTACATTATCATTTTTGATAAATTCCACCAAAAAATAAAGGCGTCTCGTAAACTTTAATTAATTTCTGTTGATTGTACTCTTAATGTGGGTTGCACCGTTTTACTACAAATACATATGTACATGTAATCACATCTCTATTCCTTACGAGGTAGACAGAGCCAGAAATCTTGAAAAGACTGAAATACCGCGTTCAGCTTTATGAATCGAGATTCAAATAGCGATAGGTTACTAACTAATAATAGTCATAATTAAATTTAAGCGATGTGACGTCAATAAGTGATACCTTGTAGCCAATTTTGAAAATATCTATTCTATTCTAACACGTTCATCCAATTTGGTCCATCACATACGGTATGTGATCATTTGCTTGATAATCCAAAAAAACAAGTACTTAGTTTTGCCAATTAGAGCAATTCTAAAGCTCATTATAAAACAAATCTAAAAAAAATACTATTTTTGAACATGCTAATACTTAACCAGCATAAGTTAAATCATATAGCATAAGTAAAGTAAAAATTCGACCACTGCAGTCATAATACAAATGAATGGTCAACGTTTCGGTGAAAAACTAAAAAATTGTCAAGTGCGTGTCGACTCGGATATAAAGAGTTCTTTACCATGAGGTATATTTTAATCGATATTATTATATCCTATACCTTAATAACTACCTATTTGATCGATTTTATTCAAACCAATTTTCATTTGAAAGTTTTCGTTGAATTCTCTGATAATTTCACAATTTTCCATACCTTAAACTTTAAGAAGGAAACATTAATTTTGAGAAATAAAATAATATAAGCGGTTTAAGGAATACACCTTCCAAATTTTAACCATTTCAACCATTATCTTTACTAATATTATAAAGATGAAGAGTTTGTTTGTTTGAACGCGCTAATCACAGGAACTACTGGTTCGAATTGAAAACTTATTTTTGCATTGAATAGACCATTTATCTAGGAAGGCTTTAGGCTATATAACATCACGCTGCAATAATGTGAAAAAAAAACGGGGAAAATTATTCATCCTTAAGGGGGTTCAATGATGCCCAAAATATCTATTCCACGCGGACGAAGTCGCGGGCACAGCTAGTTATGACACAAAACGGGACGCGATTGAAACGGCGTCGCGCGTGTGATATTACGGAGGCTTGACGGATAGTCTCTGAATAAAATGGCTGTATTCGAATACTTAAGTTTTCCGTTTATGCTTGCTTAAGGAACCCTAAAAATATCTAGTGCATTACCCGGGTCATGACCTATAAGTACAGTTCAAAGTGCATGTACACTACCAATCCAATCAAATTGAATATTTTATTCTTTCTTGATAGCATTGTGGAAAGAAAACCAGTAATCTTCTTAGTTTATAACTGACTGCAGTTGAAAATAGTAAAGTTTCTTTGTACCTATTACATTTATTGTAATAGCATACATACTTATAATCACGTCTACATCCCTTGCGGGGTAGATAGGGCCAACTATCTTGTAAAGACTGATAGGCCACGTTCAGCTGATGGAATTGAGATTGAAATAGTGACAGATTGATAGTCCATCGCCTAAAAGGAGAACCCCAAGTTTATAATCTATCCCTTAGTCGCCTTTAAATACCTCCATGAGAAAGAGCTGGGGTAGTCCTATTCTAAATTGCCGGAAAACTGTTACATATTCATGTATGATTTTAACAAAAACCACTTTACCGATTTTGATGTTGTTATTAGACACAAAGATAGAGGAACCTTCAAGAATAACTAAAGCTCCTTTTTTTTTTTGAAAATTCAATCGAACGATTCTTTAAGAACTTAAACTTTTTAAATATTAATAAAACGCTAAGACAATACACTTAAACTGCTTTCCTTACAAAGACAAACCAAAAATAGCCAGTAAGCGAGGTTCGTAAAGGTCGAGGGGGGAGAGGCTACGAACAAAGGAGCCATCGATTCACACCTCAGCCACCCTCGGGCTGGATATGGTGAGGTATTACGTGAAAACCGGCCAAGAGCGTGCCGGGCAAATCGCAATAAAGATGTGTCCATTACATTAGACATTGTAACGATATTGTTACTAGCGAACCCCGGGTTCGAATCCCGGTCAGGGCATGATGAGAAACCGGCACATTTAGCCGGGCACCTTACCGATTTGACCATCGACGCTCATTTAATAATACGAGTATCTATGTAAGTAGGTATAATTCTTCTTTATTGCTCGACTGGCTATACGGAATAGGGGCGTGTTGGTCCCGACATTAATGTATGGGAGTGAAAGTTGGGTATGGCAAAAGAAGCCCGAAAGCAGAATAAATGCAGTGGAAATGAGAGCGTTAAGGAGTATGATGGGTGTGAAATTGAGTGACCGGATAAGGAACAGCGTGATAAGGGAATGTTGTGATGTGAAAGAAGATGTAGTTACAGGAATAGAAAAGGGTATGTTGAGATGGTTCGGTCATGTGGAGAGGATGAATGAAAACAGGTTGACTAAGCAGATATACAAGGAGAGTGTGGAGGGAAAGGTCGGAGTGGGAAGACCTAGACGAACATATCTTGATAAAATTAAGGACGTCCTGGTTAAGGGTCAGGTCAAAAGTACCCGAAACCACCGAGCTTGCATGAAGAGAGTTATGAATGTGGATGAAGCGAAGGAAGTATGCAGAGATCGTGGCAAGTGGAAAGAGGTAGTCTCTGCCTACCCCTCCGGGAAAGAGGCGTGATTTTATGTATGTATGTATGTATGTATTATTGACCACGGAACCCTAATAAAATGGATATTAAAACAGTGCCTAGTATGCGCCACCGCTTCAGTAATAATATTGTGGGCGGTTACCTATCACTTACCTTAATTATATATTTGACCAGAGGCCGCCCGCGACTTCGTCCGCGTGGAAACCCTATCATTACGTAACAATCAATCCCGCGGGAACTCCGGGATAAAAAGTAGCCTATGTGTTATTCTGGGTCTTCAACTACGTACTTACCAAATTTCGTCGTAATCGGTTATGTAGTTTTTGCGTGAAAGAGTAACAAACATCCATACTGACATCTTGACATACAAACTTTCGCATTTATAATAGTAGTAAGATTACATCAGTCGTACCTAAATATTTCGTAAACCTACATACCTATATGTTTCTATAACGTTTACTTTAGAATAAGATTTACTGGATTTTAGCCTCGGCGAGGACTAAGAAAAATATAAAGTATCTAAAAAAATAATTGCTAACCAATTATTTTTTTAGATACTTTATATTTTTCTTTAGTTTTACAACAAAAATGCGTGTCGGTCCAAATGCCTTGCAGTTATCACAGTATCTTCTTTTAAACTCTTTGAATAGGAAATATATCATATATCTCACTAGCTGTACCCGCAACTTTGTCTGCGTGGAATAGTTATTTTGGGCATCATTGAATCAATGATGAATAATTTTCCCCGGGCTTTTTTCACATTTTCAATTATTTCTTTGCTCCTTATTGTTGAAGCGTGATGTTATATAGCCTAAAGCCTTCTTAGATAAATGGTCTATTAAACGCAAAAAAAAAATTCAATTTGAACCATAAGTTCCTGAGATTAGCGCGTTCAAACAAACAAACTCTTCAGCTTTATAATATTAGTATAGATATAGTGACAGGAATAGAAAAGGGAATGCTTAAAAGGTTTTATCACATCTAAGTTTAGTGCCGTGTGGTTCCCGGCACTAATAGAAAAAAGAATAGGACCACTCCATCTCTCTCCCATGGATGTCGAAAAAGGCGACTAAGGGGTAGGCTTATATACTTGGGATTCTTCTTTTAGGCGATGGGCTAGCAACCTGTCACTATTTGAATCTCAATTCTATCTTAAAGCAAAATAGCTGAACGTGGCCTTCAGTGTTTTCAAGACTGTTAGCTCTGTCTACCCCGCAAGGGATAAAGACGTGATTATATGTACATACATACATAGTTTTAAGTACAATTAGATGTTACATATGTATGTAACATCTAACTGTACTTAAAACTAAGTTATCAAAGCCAAAGTTAGACCAAAACATCAAAACATTTTCTTCAAACGTCAATTTCTAAGGAAAGTATGTCAGGGAGAAGGGATGAGCTACATTGCCTTATAAGCACGGAGGCACACAAGAAGCCGCCCTTCGCACAGCCCTTAACCCCGGCCCTTCGGCCTACTTCCAGGGTCATTGACCCGCAAGGTCGTCAGCTGATCGATGTTATGGGGTTGGTAGAAAAGAGGCTTGTTTCGTAATATGAGAATGATCGTAATATTTTTTTTTGTATATTTTCCGGTAAAGGAAAGTGACTGGAAAAATTTAGTCTTTATTTAAGACAAGCTGTGCCTGCGACTTCGTCCGCGTGGAATAGTTATTTTGGGCATCATTGAAGCCATTAAGGATGAATAATTTTCCCCATTTTTTCATATTTTCCATTAATTCTTCGCTCCTAACAGTTGCAGCCTTCCTCGATAAATAGTCTTATCAGCACAAATAGAATTTTTCAATTCGAACCAGTAGTTCCTGACATTAGCGCGTTCAAACAAACAAACTCTTCAGCTTTGTAATATTAGTATAGATTAGTATAGATTTGTATATGTAGTATGTACGTAATGTCCCCTATTTTTTTTCGTGTCCCATGTGATAGAGATTTAATTTAATTATTAATTTATGTACACAGCAATCATCGACAATAATAAACACAATTTTGAAACAAATGAAATCTGACCAGACCCGAGATAGGAGACATGATGGAAAGGGTGACAGGCGTATACTTCACGCAATTATTTATAGACATACATAAACAAATACATAAATCTATATCTATACCAATATTATAAAGCTGAAGAGTTTGTTTGTTGGTTTGTTTGAACGCGCTAATCTCAGGAACTTCTGGTTCGAATTGAAAAATTGTTTTGTGTTGAATAGACCATTTATCAAGGAAGGCTTTAGGCTATATAACATTACGCTGCTACTATTAGGAGCGAAGGAACAACAGCTTTTATTCAATATCTCTTAACACTAGAAGGGTCGGGGAAATTGCATACCTTCAAAGACCGCGACCGTCAAATTGACGGTATATGATAATTACGGAGAAAATATGATTGAAATATGTACCTATGTGTGTCATAAAAACAAAATTACGAATTTTAATTAATGCTTTTAATTAAATACTTTGATTAGTTACATAAAACATTTATTACAAATAATTTTTTTAAATACTTTTTTTACACATTGACCACAAACAGCTTTCTGGCAAATAGTACATACGTCACAAGTGCGGTTCTTTTTACATTTTGAATTAATTTGACATTGTCGTCTTTTTTGTGATGTAGAAGGCTGTTCTTCTTCAATAGTTATGTTATCCAAACGTTGAAAAGCTGATGCACTTTGTTTTTTATTCACGTACTCTGCGCGAAGTTCACTTACAAGTTGTAGAATATAATTATGACGAGAAATGTTTTCACCTGTAACTTGGCGATAAATAATCCATGAATTTATGGCGGCCAAATCTAGAATATTATAGAAGACGTGGACTGGCCATCTTCGTGTTCCAGCTCTTACAGTATATTTTCGTGCCATTTGGTCAATTATATCCACGCCTACCTTAGTTTCGTTATAAAATTGTATAGTCTCCGGTAGTTTTTTTTTTGACTCAGCATCAATATGAATATTTTCGTGTAATGTACTCAATACAATGACATTTTTCCCAGGTTTACCTTGATAAATTGTTAGGGTTGTGTTTGTTGCCGATTTCAGTATAAAGGTTTCATATCTCTTTGTACGAATGTTTCTACAATTCGCTGGTACTTCTCGTCTTGCCCGTCTCATTGTTCCAACAATACTTGTACTTTCAGATCTAAGCTTTTCTGCCAATTTTAGAGATGTGAAAAAATTATCCGTTGTAACGTTCCGACCTTTTTTGAGGTAAGGTTGTAACAATTTCATAACAACATGTTCTGGTAACGACATATTACTTAGGCGCTCACTATCTTTTCCTAAATAAGGAAAACCCCCACACAGATATTTGCTCTCAACATCCACTAATAACCAAAACTTTATTCCAAATTTATCAGGCTTGTTCGCAATATATTGCAAAAAAGGGCAACGTGTTTTCGATGGAAATAACTGCTCATCAACAGTCATATTTTCACCAGGAATGTAACACATTTGGCAATTTTCTATAAAATTATTCCATATATCAGAAATCATTGCAAATTTGTCAGTAGATAAACGTGTATTACGCGTGCTTCTCAAATCAAATCGTAAATATTTTATTATTTCTTTGAATCTATTTTTACTCATAGTATTTTTGAAAACTGGCGGACCCCATTCTAAGGACCATAAAATGTCTAGGTCTAAATGGCTCATGTTGTAAGCTCCACGTGCATAAATCAGTCCAATGAAAGCATCTAATTCATCTAAAGAAATTTCCCACGATTCATCTTGACATTTGATACGTGCTTCAGTTTCAGTGCACAACTTTATGCGTCGTAATATAAATTCTTGAATAAAAAGACGCCAAGAAGTAATAACTTTTTTGGATTCTACATACCGCTTTGCATATGGAGTGGGACCTGGGTTTTCTCTCAGTACATTTTGCCGACTTCGACGGCCCGTCGTTCCACCACTAAAACTAGGAATACACGTCCATTCAGTGCCATCACTAGCCACTTGTCTCATACCTATTTCGGGTAATGATGACGTTCTGACTTGCCTCCCACCACGTGTTATACTTCCCGAATGCACTGCTCTTCCGCTGGATCCAGGTCTTCTGCCACGACTTCTACGTATACCACGTTCGCTGTGTAAATTACTGTCCTGCGTTTCACTGTCGAAATGACTTTCAGTTGGAATGTCGGCTTCTGAATCCTCAGATGTAGAACTTTCTTGGTCTAGCTGAAAGTCTTCATCTTCGTTATCACAATGCGTTACTGATAATTCATTGCCACTTTCATCACCTGAGTCATCTTCTTCAATATTACAAAGTTGCGATAACTCTCGTTCTATTTCTAAACTCGAGAGCTGTTTGGAACGCCGATTGGAACTCATTATAAAATAAACACACGACAATTCTCTTCAAATAATCAGTTGAAACTGTAAGTCATGTCAATAAACACAACATATAAATATATAGGTAAGATAAGAAGGTAGAAACAAAACTTTTGTTTATAACACTTCAAAGTATTCAAGTGCCGTCAAATTGACGGCGTCCGGTCTTATTAGGTATGAGTAAGCATACCCCGCATATCAATCATTATTTATTTATTTTTATTAAGTTAAAACTTATACAATCATAAGTTATGAAAAGTCATTAAATATGAATACAAACTGAAATACAGACAAAAAGTTATTAGCCATCAAAATTATTTTGCCGTCAAATTGACGGCCATGGCCCTTCTAGTGTTAATAATTGTCATTTATTTTGGTTTTACAACGTTGGTCCACGTCAAATGAATTATAAGTACAAACATCAATATATTCTTCAATAAAAAAAAAATCTTATCACATCACTAGCTGAATAGAAGAATCCTTTTGTGGTTACACAAACAAATTACCCACACTTCCGGAAACATAAAATTTTAGGACATCCCCACATTGAGTACATACATATATTTTCTCATGCGTACTAATATAGAAGTTATGTAGCGTTTCTGAATACAAACTACCCTTAATGTAAGGGTTGATGTTGCTCGTGAGATGATTTTTATAATGCCTGTTTTTTATTATGTTCATAACCGTACATTTTTTTGTTTATACATTTTGTGCCGTGCCGTGTGGTTCCCGTCACCAATACAAAAAAGAATAGGACCACTCCATCTCTTTCCCATGGATGTCGTAAAAGGCGACTAAGAGATAGGCTTACATACTTGTGATTCTTTTTTTTAGGCGATGGGCTAGCAACTTGTCACTATTTGGATCTCAATTCCATCATTAAGCCGAGCAGCTGAACGTGGCCATTCAGTCTTTTCGGGACTATTGGCTCTGTCTACCCCGTAAGGGCTATAGACGTGACTATATGTATGTATGTACATTTTGTATTAATGACGTAAAACACGTCTCTTTCCTGGAAAGGTGGGCAGAGACAATATATTTTTACCGCTGCTGGGGATTTGTAGTTTCGCTGAAAAACCGCCTAAGGTTGTGTTGTGTTTGCTAGCCCATCGCCTAAAAGAAGAATCCCAAGTTCATAAGCCTATCCCGTAGTCGCCTCTTACGACAACCATGGGCGAGAGTTGCAGTGGTCCTATCCTTATTTATATTGGCACTTCCCGGCACCATTAGAAAAAGAATAGGACCACTCCATCTCTTTCCCATGGATGTCGTAAAAGGCGACTAAGGGATAGGCTTATAAACTTGGGATTCTTCTTTTAGGCGACAGGCTAGCAACCTGTCACTATTTGAATCTCAATTCTATAATTAAGCCAAACAGCTGAACGTGGCCTATCAGTCTTTTTGAGGCTGTTGGCTCTGTCTACCCCGCAAGGGATATAGACGTGATGATATGTATGTATGTATGTGTCCTGTATCCTTTTTGGCGAGACGCCAAGTTCTGACGCCGCAGTGTCCCGATTCTTAGATATGGCACGTACAACCCAGCATTAAGCAATTATTGTCACGGAAAAATGTTTGCTAACGGAACAATATTCATGTAAGTAAGTATATATAAGAGTAATGCCTGTCATTTTCATCACTTTCATAGAGATTGTTCCCATTTACTTAGGAGTCGGGTTACGTATCTACGTATAATATTATAAAGCTGTAGAGTTTGTTTGTTTGTTTGGACGCGCTAATCTCAGGAACTTTAGGAACAGCGTTGAATAGACCATTTATCGAGGAAGGCTTTAGGCTATATAACATCACGCTGCAACTATAAGGAGCAAAGAAATGATGGAAAATTTGAAAAAAAACGGGGAAAATTATTCATCCTTGAGGGCTTTAATGATGCCTGAAAAACTATTCCACAGTCACAGCTAGTATACATATAGTCTCTTGTGGATTAATTTAGTTTTTCGTTCAGATGCAAATGCGTGCCGTGTGGTTCCCCGCACCATTATAAATAAGAATAGGATCACTCGACCGACCAAGTAATAGGCTTATAAAGTCTGGATTTTCTTTTTAGGCGATGGGCTAGCAACCTTTCAGTATTTGAATCTCAATTCTATAATTAAGTTTATCAGCTAAACGTAGACTATCAGCCTTTCAAGACTGCTGGCTCTGTCTACCCTATAAGAGTAATAAACGTGATGAATGAATGAATAAGTACAGATATGTGTTCGTTTATTACTCACCTTGATCCACCTGGCGTTTGTCCCCATTTCATACTCTCTGGGGAAGAACCCTGGTTAAATATATAACGATCACCACTTTCATAACTTTGATAAAGTTTAAAAAAAACTGCGTGGGAAATGAAAAAAGCTGGGTTTTTTTAAGTTTTTTTAAAACCTTATAAAAGTAATGAAAGTGGTGATCGTTATATTTAACCAGGGTTCTTCCCCAGAGAGTAAATATTAAATAAGTATTATTTTCTAAATAAAATTTTGATTTTTATCATCAATTAGTTGCCTAAACACTGAAAAAGTCATATAAAACTGGCCATTAACGCTCCATATTAAAAAAAAAAATTTTTCGCAAAATATGGTAAACTTTTAAAAACGTTATCTTCAACAAGAGCTATCACGAACCAGGTTGAGTGCCACTTGCTCGTCGCGTGATACTCTTCGCCCTTCTGACTGCTCTTTTTGGTGCCTATTTAGGGTTCCATCCGAAGGGTTCCATTGAAAATATGGCAATTACGAACATTGGAAATTACACATATTTACATGAATATTTAATATTTACATATATATATACATACATATAATCACGTCTATATCCTTTGCGGGGTAGACAGAGCCAACGGTCTTGAAAAGACTGATAGGCCATGTTCAGCTTTCGCCAATATTTTTATGTAAAAATAATTATTAATCACCTCCTACTACATTCACGGCGAGAGAGCTACCTTACACAACAAGAATATAAATATTTACTAAGAAGTCTTATAGCTCATTTCATCTTGAAATAATAACTCGAAAGGCTCATGACAAGCCTCAATAGACGTTATATTAAACCTTGTCTAGTGTTCCCGGAATTTTCTCCATTTATCTTGTCTTTGTTCAGCACACAATACTAGTGGCTCCATCTGTGGACTGGATTATTAATTAAAATTACAACGGTTCAAGGCATAAGACTAGAAGTTGAAATGCACTGCGTAAGAAGGTACAAAGTAAATAATTGTTAAAAAAGAAAATAATTTTAATTTTAAAATTTATTTAATGTATATTTTAAAAATAGTTTTATCCACTTGCGTTCGCCTGAGTATATAAGTATTTTAAATTCATTCATTCATTAAAATAAGTACTTATATACTCAGGCGAACGCAATGCAACGCAACGCAATATCTATATTAATTATTCTACTTATGTAATATCTAATACATTTTACATAGTTCTCCGTTCCAACCCAGCAGCCTTTCCCCTTGTTTGGCTAACTCTAATTTTAGCGATGACTGTACCAGAATCCAGACTTGATTGACTTCAGGCAGCCAATGGCAAACGGGCGTCAGGTCTGCCTGACCTGCGCAGTTCTGCCATTCAATAAAGTTAGTTTTTCTATTCAGTAGTAAAATGCATTCGCTAAAACATAGTTGTAACATCTAATTAAAAAAGTTTATTGGCTTTTGTTTCTCATATTACTTCCTCTTCCTCCTGGCTTTAGTCCCGGTTGCATCCTCACCACTCTGGAGAGGAGCCCGGGGTAAGGCTTTGACCATGGATCCTTGATTGGGTGAGTCGGGTTTTACACGAAGAGACTCCCATCTGACCACCCCAACCTTAGTAGGGGAACACATCCAGTTGCCTGAATGTGCAGGTTTCCTCACGTTTTCCCTCACGGTTAGTACTGAAACTAATGTACATAACTTCGAAAATAGTCATTGGCACATGGCCGAGTAGGGATTCGAACCTGTATAATTATGCGCATTTAATATTTTAACCGGGCACCTTACAGATTCGACCAACGACATATAATACCATTGTTTATTCGTTATATTAAAAAAATAAAAATAAAACTTCACTGTGGGCCTTTTTTCGATAAATTCGTTTTTTAACTTAATTTTTAAATTATAGCTAGTTAATAAAAAAAGAAACAGTTAAAATGGTCTTATTTTACTTATTGACGCTTTAGAAAAACCTGGAAAACTGAACTGTAACAATAAAATGTTGAACGACTTCTCTTTGTTTTGCAAATTAGGTTATGTACATACATACATACATACATATGATCACGTCTTTATCCCTTACGGGGTAGACAGAGCCAACAGTCTTGAAAAGACTGATAGGCCACGTTCAGCTGCATGGCTCAATGATAGAATTGAGATTCAAATAGTGACAGGTTGCTAGCCCATCGCCTAAAAAAGAAACCCCAGTTTGTAAGCCTATCCCTTAGTCGCCTATTACGACATCCATGGGAACGAGATGGAGTGGTCCTATTCTTTTTTGTACTGGTGCCGGGAACCACACGGCACCAGTAGAAAAAAGAATATAGGTTATGTAGTTGCTTTATATTAGCGAATGGACTGTACTAGGAGTAGGATTGGGGACATTCCACGAAATAGTTACTGTATTGGGATTAACATATTTATGTTGGGTCATAGTAACGAGAGCTTTATGTTGGTTCAGATTTAGGTTTTATTTTTAAAAAGGCATTTATGAAATATTTACTATTTTGAATGTCACTATCAAACATCACTGTAGAGCTAATTCTGTTGATTTTTGGGTATCTTCCACATTTATTTTATGCCCAGACCTTAATTAATTTTCTATAAGACCAATCAGACACTCCACTTATTTGACATTTCAAATTGGATTATATAGATATAAAAATGGCGGAAATATGCGGTAACATAAAATAAAATAATACGTTCTAATTGACAACCTTCTCCTTTTTCGAAATCGGTTAAAAAGAAATAAAAGCATTTTTTGTAAGCACCCTTAGGTACCGCATAGCAGCAAGTCACTGACCTGGTGGGCGGAGACTGCAATGTGCAATCAGCTTTATTACTTTGGCTTGAACATTTACGGGCCTAACTTAATACAAAGTAGCGTGGTTAAAGTAAACGTTTTATTTCTACATTCCTTACTTCCGAATTCATTAGCAACTTTTTGTTAGAATTTATAATGATAAGGGATAAAGATGTGATTATATTTGCTCCGTCAATAAAGTAAGGTAAACCAAAATAACGAGCACAAAGATGTGAGAGATAGATAAGAGTAGGTAACAGACCACGTTCAGTTGAAAAGCATATTTGACATGTCGCTAGCTCGTCGCCAAAAAGAACAATCTCAAGTTTATTAGCGTCTATCCCACTAGTCCATTTAATCCCTGATAAATTTTTTGCTTTGTCTACCCAGTTATTAATACAAGTTATGTACCTACTTAATAAACGTACCTATTATTACCTACTACGTCGCAACAAACTAGGTTTTGTAGCTACCTACATTTGTACATACTACATAGGTATTTAACATTAATTCACGGCTCTTTAAATCCTGATGTTGTTAAAGGATGATGGAGCTCTTTTCCATTTTTATAGCTCCGAGATAAGTTATTTTAAATGACCCGAGCTATTTCTGGCAACTCTGGAAATATGATGCTAAATGCCGTTTCCAGTTATGGAAAAAGAAACATCCATCTTAATGTCACATGCTAATACACAGACTGCACTTCTCTGATTATTGTACCTATCAGATATAATATTCTAATATAAATATATTATTGAAAGAGTGTCGTCAAAGCGCTAAGTAAAGTGGGTACCTACTTATTTTTTTACTGTTCTTTATTTTACACGCAAAAATACTTGACCTACACAACAGCTTAAACCTATAAAGTTTTTTACGCTATAAGGGTTATTCATGAGTGCGTTTGGTCTTTGGTCAAATCTAATTTCGCTTTCACTTCATATAGGTAATACAATTTCCATCCTCTAAGTCTTACAATTTTGTTCGAATCTTATCAAAATATTAAGTAGTTGTTAACATAATTATAATAATATTAAACTTTAATAATCGGTTTTCAGTTTGCTTCCCATTGCAAAGAACGCGGTGTGTTGCAACTTCACTACAAACAATAATTTTTCAATAGGGCAATACACAAATCTGTCATATTGTCTTTGTCTTGTTTTTAATATCTGTGTTCTTGTCACAAAGACGCACAGCCAGCTTCCCGTCATTGCAATATTTTTGTAAATTATTTAAGAATTTAGCTTTATTTCATAATTTATTCGTTTTACTAAAAATAATTAGTGTTAATGGACGTGTGAAATGAGTGTTTAATTAATGACGTGCTCAAACAGTAATGTGCACGGGGACTCAAACTTGATGAAAGATGTCTTCGCGTTATGGATCAACATACAACAGGACAAAACGAAAGTGACTAGTTGACCGAGCGTGGTTCGACGTATTTTTTAGTTCCTACATTTTTCTGCCTCAAAAATGGCGCAGACCGTCAGGCGCGCTGTTGAGGGTAGATATCCCTCATGTTATTTACCAAGTAGAATTAAAGAGAGACGGGCAAAAGCCAGGGCATTGAGGTAAGTTTACGTGTGGCGAAATAGCTTTATTGTCTTTTTAACACGGTTGCATGTTCTCTGAAGGTCTTTGGGATAAACTTGATGGTCTTGCAAGTAGGCCATGCTAATTATTGCATTGTTATCTAGCATGTATACAAAAGGATTTCTTTCAACTATTATCAGAACTCTTTGTATTTTTCATAGCAAGAAAACTATTGAGGTCAATGCATTATAAACACAATATGTGTAGAACATAATCAAAATATAAATTAAAATCAATTAAGTATTAAGAATTGCCAATAATTACCATCAAAACCTTTTTGGGTCATTGTTTAGTTGATAAGAACACACAAGCTTTATCAACTTTCGTAATTTGTTGCATTATCATTAAACAGATTGTAAATTTTAATAGGAAACAAATATTTAATTTAAAAAATGTGTTGTCTGGTTCCTATTTACTTATTCCACTCTGTCTTTTTCCCATGATGTTGTAAAAGGAGACTTAGGTTATTGGAGCACATTCATGTAGTGCAAATGTCCATGCTGATCTAGGGTAAAGAGGAAAAGGACATAGTGCTTGCCAGTTGTGGTAACCCACAACTGGCAACTGGCTTCTATTCCTGAATAAATTGTAAAAATCAATTAAATAAATAAATATATGGGACAAATTACACAGATTCAATCAGCCTCGAAGTAAGTTCGAAACTTGTGTTATGAGATACTAATCCAACGATGCTATATTTTAAAGAAAATACTTAAATAGATAAACATCCAAGACCCAGGCCCATCAGAGAAAGTTTGTTTGTCATCATAACCGAGGTGGAAACCTCTGGTGCCACAGACATGCGCACTACCTCTGCGCCACAGAGGCTGTTTAATTAATTAAGATTAATAAACTTTGACTTAGTGAATAAATGGTAAGGGAAAACATTGTGAGGAACCCTGTACATTTAGCCAACTGAATGTGTAACCATGATTCAATATGGGTAAAGTTCCTCTGTAAAAGTACTAGAAGACAGATGGGAGTCACATACTTACATATAGTCACATCAGAAGTGTTCTAACACTTTTTCATTTGTTCTTAACATCAGAGTATTGTATGTTGCTATATTGATGTTTCTGTTGCTAGATGTTTCTTTTGTTTGTAGATACATATGGTCACGTCTATATCACTTGCGGGGTAGACAGAGCCAACAGTCTTGAAAAGACTGAGTGGCAACGTTCAGCTATTTGGCTTAATGATATAATTGAGATTCAAATAGTGATAGGTTGCTATCCCATCGCCTAAAGCAGAATCCCAAGTTTGTAAGCCTATCCCTTAGTCGCCATTTACGACATCCATGGGAAAGAGATGAAGTGGTCCTATTCTTTTTTTTATTGGTGTCAGGAACCACACGGCACCAATAACAAAAAAGTTCCTTTGTTTGTATTGTTGATAAATTTGTTTCTGTTTTTCTATGATGTCTTATTTATAAAATAATTTCAGATTAGAACAACAACGAAAGCCCGATAAGCCCGAAGACTTTGTCTGTTATTCGGACAGCGACAGCGAAGAAGAAACTCCCACACAACAACATCAGATACTCAGCACGTCATACAACTTTGTGGACTATGTGCGCTCTCGGGAAATACTTGCCAGAGAGGTAATTTTTTTTGGATTATGTAATCGAATAGAAAAAAAATCTTAATTGTTTATTTCTCCAAGTAAAGTATACAAAAAGGATGTGATTTGAGTCTCCTTTTAAGCATGCAAGCCTGTACCAAGAGACTCTGCTCTGTCATAATTTTCGCGTGATATAAATGGCGAGTGGTTTCCGGCGTTGCAGTGTGGTTCCCAGCACCAGAACAAAAAAGAATAGCACCACTCCATCTCTTACCCATGGATGTCGTAAAATGCGACTAAGGGAGAGGCTTACAACTCAGGATCCTTTTTTTAGGCGATGGGCTGGCAACCTGTCACTATTTGAATCTCAATTCTTATCATTAAGCCAAATAGCTGAGCGTATCAGACTGTTGGCTCAGTCTAACCCACAAGGTATCAAGACTTGTACGTATGTATGTATTGTTAACTTACTAAAAACGCGGCTAACTCAAACGTCAAAAAGCCAAAATCAGTGTTGCCAACACATGACAATAAATTACTATTTTTTAAAAATGTATAAGTATGTATTAACATAATTCTCTACACTTTCAGGCCAGATCGGTGGACCCGTCGTACGCCACTCGCCACATGCTCACCCACGACATGTTTCGCGAGACGCCGGTCAACCTCGGCAACATGAACAAGGTTTTCTGTTCGCAATGGCTGTCCGATAGGCAGGTCGTGTTTGGTACTAAGTGCAATAAGGTGAGCGCACATCTCAACTCGCTCATTCATTCATATACGAGTACATGATCTATACTAATATTATAAAGCTGAAGAGTTTGTTTGAACGAGCTAATCTCAGGAACTAGTGGTTCGAATTGAAAAATTCTTTTTGTGTTGAAAAGACCATTTATCGAGGAAGGCTTTAGGCTATATAACGTCACGCTGCAACTATAAGGAGCAAAGAAATAACGGAAAATTTGAAAAAAAAGGGTGAAAATTATTTATCCTTGAGGGCTTCAATGATCCCCAAAATAATTATTTGACGCGGACGAAGTCGCGGGCACAGCTAGTATTACACAAATGTTAATTCAGAAGATAATATGATAGAGGTAACAAGTAAATAAACTTAGGTACTTTTGCATTTGTAAATATTAGTGGGGATAGGAAACAGCTGAACATGGCCGTACGTAGAAAAAAGGTGGACGGAGTTTTACTATGCAGAAAAATGAAGCACCAATAGTATATACGGTCCACTATATACACGCCTCTGGCACACATTTTTACCAATAGTGTAACAGTCGGCCGCCATTACGTCATAGATCACGAAGTGGCAAGTTTTCCGCCACTCACACACGCGTACAACGCCGCCACATTACGATGCTTCACTATTTTCGAAGCGACACTCCGTCCACCCGTTTTGCTGCGTGTATAATTGATTTTCTTATCTCTTTGAAGTGGCAAGCCTGTTTTTCCTTCTTTTATTTTTATTTACTTTTCCATCTGTTTCAAAAAATGTCAGTAAAATAATAATATTTTTTCGTTTCTTTGAAAGCATTTTATTCCACTGTGTATTATCTCCCCCCCCCCCGCAGCTGTTGGTGTACGACGTGCGGTCGCGCGCGCTGGACCGCATCCCCACGCTGCGGCCGCGCGGCGCCTGGGCCGGCGCCGACCACCAGACCGGCATCCACGCGCTGCAGATCAACCCCTCCAGGTCTGTGTCACAGCTCTCATGCTCCTGCTGGCTCCTCCAGCTGTGGGCCGGCGCCGACCACCAGACCGGCATCCACGCGCTGCAGATCAACCCCTCCAGGTCTGTGTCACAGCTCTCATGCTCCTGCTGGCTCCTCCAGCTGTGGGCCGGCGCCGACCACCAGACCGGCATCCACGCGCTGCAGATCAACCCCTCCAGGTCTGTGTCACAGCTCTCATGCTCCTGCTGGCTCCTCCAGCTGTGGGCCGGCGCCGACCACCAGACCGGCATCCACGCGCTGCAGATCAACCCCTCCAGGTCTGTGTCACAGCTCTCATGCTCCTGCTGGCTCCTCCAGCTGTGGGCCGGCGCCGACCACCAGACCGGCATCCACGCGCTGCAGATCAACCCCTCCAGGTCTGTGTCACAGCTCTCATGCTCCTGCTGGCTCCTCCAGCTGTGGGCCGGCGCCGACCACCAGACCGGCATCCACGCGCTGCAGATCAACCCCTCCAGGTCTGTGTCACAGCTCTCATGCTCCTGCTGGCTCCTCCAGCTGTGGGCCGGCGCCGACCACCAGACCGGCATCCACGCGCTGCAGATCAACCCCTCCAGGTCTGTGTCACAGCTCTCATGCTCCTGCTGGCTCCTCCAGCTGTGGGCCGGCGCCGACCACCAGACCGGCATCCACGCGCTGCAGATCAACCCCTCCAGGTCTGTGTCACAGCTCTCATGCTCCTGCTGGCTCCTCCAGCTGTGGGCCGGCGCCGACCACCAGACCGGCATCCACGCGCTGCAGATCAACCCCTCCAGGTCTGTGTCACAGCTCTCATGCTCCTGCTGGCTCCTCCAGCTGTGGGCCGGCGCCGACCACCAGACCGGCATCCACGCGCTGCAGATCAACCCCTCCAGGTCTGTGTCACAGCTCTCATGCTCCTGCTGGCTCCTCCAGCTGTGGGCCGGCGCCGACCACCAGACCGGCATCCACGCGCTGCAGATCAACCCCTCCAGGTCTGTGTCACAGCTCTCATGCTCCTGCTGGCTCCTCCAGCTGTGGGCCGGCGCCGACCACCAGACCGGCATCCACGCGCTGCAGATCAACCCCTCCAGGTCTGTGTCACAGCTCTCATGCTCCTGCTGGCTCCTCCAGCTGTGGGCCGGCGCCGACCACCAGACCGGCATCCACGCGCTGCAGATCAACCCCTCCAGGTCTGTGTCACAGCTCTCATGCTCCTGCTGGCTCCTCCAGCTGTGGGCCGGCGCCGACCACCAGACCGGCATCCACGCGCTGCAGATCAACCCTTCCAGGTCTGTGTCACAGCTCTCATGCTCCTGCTGGCTCCTCCAGCTGTGGGCCGGCGCCGACCACCAGACCGGCATCCACGCGCTGCAGATCAACCCCTCCAGGTCTGTGTCACAGCTCTCATGCTCCTGCTGGCTCCTCCAGCTGTGGGCCGGCGCCGACCACCAGACCGGCATCCACGCGCTGCAGATCAACCCCTCCAGGTCTGTGTCACAGCTCTCATGCTCCTGCTGGCTCCTCCAGCTGTGGGCCGGCGCCGACCACCAGACCGGCATCCACGCGCTGCAGATCAACCCCTCCAGGTCTGTGTCACAGCTCTCATGCTCCTGCTGGCTCCTCCAGCTGTGGGCCGGCGCCGACCACCAGACCGGCATCCACGCGCTGCAGATCAACCCCTCCAGGTCTGTGTCACAGCTCTCATGCTCCTGCTGGCTCCTCCAGCTGTGGGCCGGCGCCGACCACCAGACCGGCATCCACGCGCTGCAGATCAACCCCTCCAGGTCTGTGTCACAGCTCTCATGCTCCTGCTGGCTCCTCCAGCTGTGGGCCGGCGCCGACCACCAGACCGGCATCCACGCGCTGCAGATCAACCCCTCCAGGTCTGTGTCACAGCTCTCATGCTCCTGCTGGCTCCTCCAGCTGTGGGCCGGCGCCGACCACCAGACCGGCATCCACGCGCTGCAGATCAACCCCTCCAGGTCTGTGTCACAGCTCTCATGCTCCTGCTGGCTCCTCCAGCTGTGGGCCGGCGCCGACCACCAGACCGGCATCCACGCGCTGCAGATCAACCCCTCCAGGTCTGTGTCACAGCTCTCATGCTCCTGCTGGCTCCTCCAGCTGTGGGCCGGCGCCGACCACCAGACCGGCATCCACGCGCTGCAGATCAACCCTTCCAGGTCTGTGTCACAGCTCTCATGCTCCTGCTGGCTCCTCCAGCTGTGGGCCGGCGCCGACCACCAGACCGGCATCCACGCGCTGCAGATCAACCCTTCCAGGTCTGTGTCACAGCTCTCATGCTCCTGCTGGCTCCTCCAGCTGTGGGCCGGCGCCGACCACCAGACCGGCATCCACGCGCTGCAGATCAACCCCTCCAGGTCTGTGTCACAGCTCTCATGCTCCTGCTGGCTCCTCCAGCTGTGGGCCGGCGCCGACCACCAGACCGGCATCCACGCGCTGCAGATCAACCCCTCCAGGACTACGCTCTTATCCTTCCTTCTAGCTGTAGCTCCGGTTGCATCCTCACCACTCTGGACAGGAGCCCGGGGTGCCTATGACCAGGGACCCTGGATTGGGTAAGTCAGGCTTTTACACGGAGCGACTCCCGTCTGACCTCCGCAACCTTTTGCAGGAGAACCCTTATTGGATCAATGGTATTACCTGATTTTGCAGGTTTCCTCGCGATGTTTTCCGTCATCGCAAGAGCGTCAGTTAGTATTCAAACTAATAAAATATAACTTTGGAAGTAGTCATTGGTACATGGCCGAGGTGGGATTCGAACCTGCGCCGTTTTTCGCCACATACATTTTTACCGGGCACCGTACCAATTCGACCACTAACTCTCCAAAACCTGACGACTCATTCTAACAAATCTTTTCAAAATTGCCTTAAATCTTTGAATATCGATTTTTTCAAGTGATACCAAAAAAAAAAGAAACGACCACTTAAACTCTTCTCCCTCCCATGGATATCGTAAAAAGCGACTAATGAATAGACTTATTAATAAAGATTCTCGACTCTAAAGAATAGGACCATTCTGTGTCTTTCTCATAAATCTCGTAAAAGGCGATTAAGGGAAAGGCTGATAAACTTGTCATCTTTTTGTAAGCAATGGGCTAGCACATATATCATATAATCAGGTCTATATCCCTTGCGGGGTAGACAGAGCCAACAGTCTGGGAAAAACTGATAGGCCACGTTCAGCTATTTGGGTTAATGATAGAATTTAGGTTAAAATAGTGACAGGTTGCTAGCCCATCGCCTAAAAGAAGAATCCCAAGTTTATAAGCCTGCCCCTTAGTCGCCTTTTACGACATCCATGGGAGAGAGATGGAGTGGTCCTATTCTTTTTTCTGTTGGTGCCGGGAACCACACGGCACCAACAACAAACAACAACCAATGGGCTTGCAACCTGTCAATATTTGAATCTCAATTCTATCTGTAATTCATACAGCTGAACGTGGCATTTCAGTCTTTGCGAGACTGTTGGCTTTATATATATTTTTATATATATACACAGACAGGAACACGAGTACCCTCCTGTTACAAGTTTTTCTAATTTTTTTTACAGGACGATGTTAGCAACGGGTGCCAGGAATTCCTGCGAGCTAGCTATATACAGCCTGCCCACTTTAGACCCGGTTTGTGTGGGCGAGGCGCACAAGGATTGGGTGAGTAGGTCAACAGACATAAATATAGTTAGTACCTGGTTGACCGAGCTTTGCTCAGTCTACCAGAGATGGCGCTGATATAGTTTCTTAAAACGCGGTTTTTAAAATGTTTATTTATCTTGGGAACCGAGCTTTTCTCGAACCTAGGACCTCGATAAATCGATTCCTTGAGCCGAAAAGCCCCTAATCTGTAACTTTCATGAAAATTGTTGGAGCCGTTTCCGAGATCCTGATTATATATATATACAAGAATTGCTCGTTTAAATATATTAGATATATAATATATAATTATATATTCAGGACGAACGTATCTTGATCAAATTAAGGACGTCCTGGCAAAGGGTCAGGTCAAGAGTATCCGAAACCGCCGAGTTTGCATGAAGAGAGTTATGAATGTGGATGAAGCGAAGGAAGTATGCAGAGATCGTGGCAAGTGGAAAGAGGTAGTCTCTGCCTTCGCCTCCGGGAAAGAGGCGTGACTTTATGTTTGTATGTATGTGTGTATACAGGACAAATTACACAGATTGAGTTAACTTAGTTCGAGAATCTCGTTGCGAGATGCTTCCTCAACCATACTATATAGTAATCCCCGTTCCCGCGGGAATTTCGGTAATACCTCTCTTAGTGCACGCCTAGACCACATAAAGAACCTACAGGTTCCTTTATTATAAATATACAGGGTGACATTTAAAACAACTGCATCCTTTTAAACATAGACTGTACCTATATATATGTACACAAAAACTACGTCACACGCTTTAATACATACCAATACTACAAAAAGAAATTAAAACTAAACATGTAAATAAATGTCTGAAAAATAAATTATTTTTCTAGTATCAAGATCAAGTAAAGTACAGAGTTGTCGAGATCGCTCAGCTGAAAGAATTGTGTCGTTGACCTCTGAATCTTACGCGTCACTTTTCCGCCGGCCGGGGTGATATGACGTATTTAGGATCGTGGATTTTGATACTTTTATTTTTTTTCGTACTTTCTGAAATATGAACAGATATTTTTCTTTTAACGTTTTTAAATATCCTTTAGATGAGTACACTTAACAGTTGAATTAAAAGTCACCCTGTATAATACCTACGCACAGCCCAAACCGCTGGGTCTAGAAAGTGTGTAGGTTGTATATGTAGTCTACTAGCAGTATGATTTCCCGAAAATCCCGCGAGAACGGGAATTTTGGTGATTCTTTGTTTTGATCGGGGCGTCCTCTAGTTTGATATAAATATACAAAATTTAAAAAATATATAAATATGTAATTATGTTTGTACGATTGAATAAGGGTTACTATGGTTTGTACTACTCTTTAAAGGAAAACCAACGTGTAGACGGGATGATTGTTTATTTGTAACTGATTCACATAATGACAACTCCTATCAATTGGACAATGCATTTGAACATCGAACAATGTTAATGACTAAATCACATTTCCTTACAGATACTGGACTTGTGCTGGTTGGACGACGAGTTTCTGGTGACGGGCTCCCGGGATTCGAAGCTGGCGCTGTGGAAGGCGCCCACCGCTAACAAGGCGGCCTACATCTCCCCCGTGGCCCTCAGGGAGTGTAAATGCGGTGTGTACCTATCAGAGATCAATGGAATAGGTAGATTGAATTGGGGTCAATGAACTGTAACGTATATATTAATATGGACATGCCTCCGTCCGGGATTGCGGGATTTGTAAATTATTTGTAGATTTTTTTCCGGAATTTTTACAAGTGGGATGAAGAATTTATTAGTGGTAGTTGTTTTCCCCCGACTTCGTTCACGTAAATTGTAGTCCTATGTTACCCGCGGACAATGTAGTTTACTGTAAGTGTAAGTACTGAAATGGAATCCCGGAAAAGAGGCTTATCCATGTTATGCTTTCTATGGTAATTCATGATGCAAGTACATAAAGTCAATCTACCTTTTCCGATCTCTGGTACCTATACAAGCCTATTTGAATCTCAATTCTATCATTAAGCCAAACAGCGGAAGGCATTATTGGTCTTTTCGACACTGTTGGCTCTGTCTGCCCCGCAAGGGATATAAACGTGATAATATTTAGGTATGTATTTGCAAAAAAACACAAATATTAATGACATAATATAACATATAATCACGTCTCTACACCGGATGAGGCAGACAGAGACTGCATCTTATCTACTTGCCATGGGCTTTATTTATTGTTGTTGTGTTTGGGAAAGTGGGGCTATTTTATGTATACGTATTGAACGAAATCATCTTAATTACCCATGTTTTTTTTCCATATATGAATCTCCATAATAATGTGGACCCTGTGTCGTGACTTAGAACTTTTTAATTCCTACTTAATATTATAAATGCGAAAGTTTGTATGTCAGGATGTCAATATAGATGTTTGTTACTCTTTCACGCAAAAACTACTGAACCGATTACGATGAAATTTGGTATGTAGATGTAGCTGAAGACCCAGAATAACATATAGGCTACTTTTTATCCCGGTGTTGATAGATATTCCATGCGAACGAAGTCGCGGGCGGCCTCTAGTATCAAATATTATTGTTGACGCAGGTCAAAAAGTGCGCGCGTTAACATTCAACAAGAGATGGCGGGAAATAGCAGCGCTGTCGCTCAACGGGTACATACACGTGTTCGACGCGGAGACATTCAGACAGACTCTGTCTAGGAAACTGCCGTCGTGTCAGGATCTCGTGTGCTTGGCCACGCAGGTAATATATACATAAACACATATATACATACATATAATCGCGTGTATATCCGTTGCGAGGTAGACAGAGCCTACAGTCTTGTGAAGACTGATAGGCCACGTTCAGCTATTTGGCTTTAAGATAGAATTGAGATTCAAATAGTGACAGGTTGCTAGCCCGTCGTCTAAAAGAAGAATCCCAAGTTTATAAGCCTACCCCTTAGTCGCCTTTTACGACATCCGTGGGAAAGAGATGGAGTGGTCCTACTTTATTTTTTTTTTGTAACGGTGCCGGGAACCACACGGCACATTAAGTTAGTTTGTTTGTTGCCACTTTATGGCATTAACTACTGAATTAATACATGTTGCCATCGCCTAAAAGAGGAATGCCAAGTTTATAAGCCAACCCCTTAGTCGCCTTTTACAACACCCGTGGGAAAGAGATGGAGTGGTTCTACTTTCTTTTTTTTTGTAACCGTGCCGGGAACCACACGGCACATTAAGTTTGTTTGTTTGTATGTTTGTTTTGCCTCTTCATGGCACATTAACTACTGAATTAATCTTTTTTAATTTTCTTTTTTTTTTAATTTTTAAATCTGTTTTCAGGAGTCCGGCGTGTACGCAATCGGCTGCAAATCGTACACGCTGCTGCTGGACTGCCGCACGCTGCAGCCGCTGAAGAAGGTGACGTCGCGCTACAACGGCTGCGGCATCCGCTCCGCCAGCTTCCGCGGGCACATGCTCACCATCGGCACGGGGCTCGGTGAGTGGATGTTGTCATCAGATATTCAACACCATTTGTCATTACATACATACATATGTACATACGTACATATGTACATACATACAAACATACGTACATACATACATACATACGTTCGTACGTACATACATACATACATACATACATACATATGTACATACATACATACATACATACATATGTACATACATACATACATACATACATATGTACATGCATACATACATACATACATATGTACATACATACATATAATCACGTCTATATCCCTTGCGGGGTGGACGGGGCCTCGGGTCACTGAGTCATACATACATACATACGATCATGTGGGTTCGGTGGGTGATACGGTCACGTCTGTGTGCCTTGCGGGGTGGACGGGTCACTGACTCATACATACATACGGTCGTGTCTGTATGCCTTGCGGGGTGGATAGAGTGTTGAAAAGACTGAATGGCCACGTTCAGCTGATTGGCTTTATGATGGAATTGAGATTCGAATAGGTAACAGGTTGCTAGCACATTGCCTAAAAGAGGAATATCAAGTTTGTAAGCGTATCCCTTAGTCGCCTTTGTGGCGCCATCTCTACGCCACTCGTCACAACATCCAATCTCACAACTACTGTCAATCATCGCGAAGAAATTGACGCGCTCAACCAATAGCAGCGAAGAATCTAAGACGCGATTTCAAAGATTTCAAGGATTGGAGCTATATATATATACAACCTCATCGAATCATCGCTCCCGCTACACCTTTTACGATATCCATGGGAAATAGATGGAGTTATCTCAGGCTCCAATGTCAATATGATGTTATTTCATTAAATCCCAAAAGATTATTTGTAGAATAATTGAAATAAAAATAACATATTAATATGTTTGTAATTTGTTTTCAGGCTTACTAATGTTTTACGATTTGCGAGCTGGCAAATATCTCGAGAGCAGCGTCCATTCTACCAAAACCGTCACTCTGAGAGCTTCTAAAGGCTATGTGGTGAGTATCTACCTATCATTTTTGTTCCCGTGTACATTGCAGATAAAATTATTTTTTAATGAAGGAATTTCCATGTTTGGTACAGTATTAGTCCGTTGATTATTCTTCTTATAATTTAGAAACAATGTAAGTTATAAACTTTATACTTTACTCTATAAGAGAAATAGGTTTATTTTCAAAACAGGATAATACGTCTATATCCCTTGCGGAGTAGACGGAGCCAACAGTCTTGTTGAGATTCAAAAAGTGACAGGTTGCTGTTTAGCCGATCGTCTTTAATAGGAATCCAATAACCCTTAGTCGCTTTTACGACACTTTTATATACATATGTAAACATACATATAAACACGTCCATATTCCTTGCGGGGTAGACAGAGCCAAGTCTTAAAAAGACTTATAGGCTACGTTCAGCTGTTTAGCTTAATGATAGAATTGAGATTCAAACAGTGACAGGTTGCTAGCCCATCGCCTAAAAAAAGAATCCCAAGTTTGTAAGCCTATCCCTTAGTCGCCTTTTACGACATCCATGAGAAAGAGATGGAGTGGTCCTATTCTTTTTTGTATTAGTTTGTTTTTTCCATTGTCTATGGTCAGCTATGCCTGCAGCTTCTGCATAAATCTAATCCCGTAAGGTTTGTATAAAATCCTATACTTATACTTTAGTTCAATACCTGTATCATTTCTACACCTATTTAACTGAAATACTTGAAACCTAACATTGCTTACATACATACATACAATCACGCCACGGAAACAGGTCTTGGGGTAGTCCTATTATTTTTTGTATTGGTGCCGGGAACCACACGACACGTATATATATATATACATTCAGTCAGAAAAGTATCGGGAATGGATTATTTATTTATGGTTCCAAATTCAAATTTTTGTTTTTTTTGTTGTTGTTAGATTGGCACAACTGTTTTCCATTTTGGCGCGGAGTTTGAGTTGCATCTGTTGTTTACATTAAATACAGTGCTATTTTTAGTTATATCATATCTAGTGTGTATTGCTAATTTCATAATGGATAAAAACATCGAACAAAGAGTTTGTCTTAAATTTTGCATTGCCAATGGAAGATCGTGTTCGGAGTCACTGAAAATGTTACAGAAGGCTTACGGTGAATCGACTTTATCAAAAACTCGTGCTTATGAGTGGTACAAAGCGTTCAAAAGCGGTCGAGATGTGATGGAAGATTTGCCTCGCTCTGGTAGGCCATCAACGTCTGCAACTGAAGTTAACATCGCAAAAGTGAAGGAAATAGTGACTGAAAATCCTCATTCAAATTTGAGAGAGATAGCCACCGAACTTTCTGTATCTCACGAGTCGATCCGTACCATTTTAACTAATAATTTGGGTATGAAACATGTTGCCGCTCGGCTAGTCCCAAAAGACCTGAATTTTTTTCAAAAACTCAATCGCATGAGAGTCGCTGAGGACATGCTAGAACGAGTCAATTCCGACCCAACATTCATGAAACGCATTGTTACTGGTGACGAGACGTGGGTTTACGAGTTTGACATGCAAACTAGTCAACAAGCTTCGGAGTGGCGCCTTCCAACTGAACCGAAACCGAAAAAACCACGCCAAAGTCGTTCAAAAGTCAAAGTCATGTTGACTGTTTTCTTTGACTATCGCGGTGTTGTGCACTCGGAATTCTTGCCGGAAGGTCAAACGGTGAATAAGGAATATTATTTGAGTGTTATGCGGCGTTTAAGAGAGCAAATCCGACGAAAAAGGCCAGATTTGTGGAAAGAAAATTCTTGGATTTTGCACCATGATAATGCACCTTCGCACAAGGCCATCATTGTGAACGAATTTTTAACCAAACACTCAACAAATACCATCGAGCAACCACCATATTCACCAGATATGGCTCCAGCCGACTTTTTTCTTTTTCCTAAACTCAAATTACCACTTCGTGGCACCCATTTTCAATCGGTAGAAGACATAAAAGAGAATTCGCGGCGAGAACTGACCTCAATTCCGGAAACAGCGTTTAAAAAATGTTTTGATGATTGGATTATTCGTTGGCGTAAGTGTATCGTTTCTAAAGGAGCATATTTTGAAGGTGATAAAATAAATTTGGATGAATAACAAACAGTTTGTGTATTATTGATCTTTTCCTGCTACTTTCTTGACAGAGTAGTATATATATATATGTGTGTGTATCTCCGCCTTTCAGTTCCCGGACGAGGAAGCGGATGGTCTGAACCAGGTGAAATACGTGCCCGCTATCTATACTCACTGTTACGACGACTCCGGCACGCGCGTGTTCACCGCGGGCGGGCCGCTGCCGGCGCCGCTGCAGGGGAACTACGCCGCGCTGTGGCAGTAGGTCAGTGACCTTGGGTGACCTTTGAGGTGACCTCTCGCAATCGCATTGACCTTGAACACTCTTAATGAAATAACGTTGACCCAAAATAAGTGGCAGTAGGCGATTGACCTTAGAGTTGACCTCTCGCAATCGCATTGACCTTGAAGACGCTAAATTAAATAACGTTGACCCAAAATAAAATGTTTCCCCAAAGTAATATCTTGAGTTCACTAAGCAGTGCTGTTTTAGTAGATAAATGCATATGCATATATATTATATATATATAAAATCACGTGGAAAAGAGTGGGCCTATTCTTTTTTCTCTTGGTGCCGGAAACCACACGGCACCTTCAAGAAAATAACACCTTTTACAATGACCTCAATTTGGATCGGGGAATTAAACCAATTGAAAAATGACCGACGACAATGAAAATCTCTCAAAAATAATATTTTTCTCGACTCGGGACCGTTTCTCGCGCCGCTACACTGACAGTAGAAAAATGACCTTAAAAGTGACCTCTCGAAATCACAATGACCTTGAAAGATTTCTAAATAAGACCTTAAACGACTTAAAAGGCGACCTCAGATAATGTAAAACCCTCAATACAGCATGTTCTTGAAATAACCTTGATCCAAAATGACTTCAAAAGTTGCGCTGACTTAAATTTTGTTAAGCTTTTGCCAGTTACCAATCCCATTTTGGCAAGATGTGACCTTAAAATTGACCTTGACTTAATACACTCAACCTGGTACACCAACATAACCAACTCAAAATAAATCACAATGATAAAATGACTTAGAATTACCTTTCTTTTATTTATTTATATATTTATGTACATCAAGGAAAATAAGAATAAAACTGAAAATAAAGTGAAATTCAGTACAAGGGCACTACTTATTTCTAGAGAAATTTCTTTCAGCAGGCCCACGAAAAAAAATTCTTCTTTTCTTTCAAAATAACCCAATCGGAGACGAAATTTTTTCCATTTTAAAAATTACGCTATAATTCCATGATCATTTTTTAATACCGAGGCATAATGTTAAACTACTCAGTCCATTTCTTTAGATACCTACTTAGTTAAATAAAAAAAAAAACAATTTTGAAATGTCATTTTAATTATAATAAGTTATTCATAACTTAAGTCAATGACATTTCTGTTACTTCTTCTCGTTGGCTATATTAAATATATATATATATATATATATACATATAATCACGTCTATATCCCCTGCGGGGTAGACAGAGTCAACAGTCTTGGGAAAACTGATAGAGACGCGATCATATGTATATATGTATAATACAACAACACAAATATAATACACATTTATAACGATGCAATAATTTGTAAATAAATTTGTAATTGTTTGATGTATTTTGTCGTGTCCTTGTTTGAAGTTTTGTAAATCCGTGATATAATATATTATAAAGCGTAAACTCGTGTAATATTGATAATATACAATATTGGATATACATACATATGTTAAGTAAGCCGGAAACATGTGATTGATGATAAATTAAACACCATTACTATTAAGATAATTATCTTTTTAATTGGTCAGGATAACCCGATTTTACTTGTGCAGAAGTTTTGGTTTTAATCGACAAAATTTTGTTTATTGCATTTCCTTAGGACTTACTATTGTACGAGTAGGTACCTTACAAAAATAAATGAGAGGAACGCGCCATTAATATATTACGTAAGGCGATTTTTGACAATTTGGGAGCAACTTTGTATGTGCGAAAAATTTATGTCTGTTTTTACTATATAACACACTAGCATTTGCCTACGGCTTTGCCGGCCTGATATTGCATTTAATTATTGCCTGATATTGCAGAAATTGGTTTTGAATTTTCAAATGTTATCCCTTTCATACAAACTTACAATAATTTCCTCTTTATAAAATGAGTGTGAAATATCGACCGCTCTCCCCTCAAAAATTATCTCACGTAATAAAGATATTATGGTGCCTTACGATTGGATTTATTTTCGCCACAAATATAATAATTAGGTTGCCATTAGGCTTTTTCAGTAAAATTTTTATTTATGATAAAAAAAAACTGATTAGAAATTGTAGATCTATTTGTAAATATAGATTTAAAAAAAACATTTATAACTACCAAGGATGTTATGTTGCGGGAATTCGATATAAATTTATTTGTTAATAAACTAAATTAAAAGTCAAATTGAAAGTTTTGAATACTGCATGACCGTAACATTCGCGGTAGGTATGTAAAAATATTTTAATCATATAAAAAATAGCTAGTTTGCTAGCAATTTGATTTCGTTACATTAGCTTCACGCGTTGAGTGCAGTTTGAGGCGATATAGTATATATTTTAGAATTTATTCTGGCAACACTAGGTAAGGTTACAATTTACAACACTATTTAAGTCAAAGTGATAACTCGAATAGTCAAAATAGTACTTTCCTTTTCTCGCTGTCGAATTGAAACAGAGACAGCATGATTTTGATTATTCGGGCGTAAACATCACTCTTTTTTAACATTGATATGTTAATAACAGTAATGTTGTAAATTGGCACATTATATGTACGTATACATACATAAAAATACATGTGATTTTATTGCAGACAAGTTGCCCATAAATTTATGGAATGTGAGTATCATATAATTTCTATTTTCACAAAAAATACAAAATAAAGTTTTTGGTGGGACGTGAGACTGGAACACATTCCGCCCACCAAAATGTGTCAACAATAAATATTATATTTCTCACGCTATTTTTATAGTTTAGGGTCTTGTCTGCAGTACACTCCTAAAGACCCGCGACTTCGTTTGTGTAACAATGCCGTATTACCTCATATCGTTTGGCGTGAGCGAGATAGCCGACGTAATAGGCTCTCTCGCTTCAACTTAGTGAATCTTGGTAACATGACCTTTGGTTGTTCACAATTTTGTGTTTTTTAATATGGATGCGAATATTTCCTTTTGTGTCAATTGTAATTTTGGCGGGTTTGATTCCTAGCGCGGGTAGATTTATATTTTTTATTTTTTTATGTTTTCATAATTTTGTGGTTATTCATTTATTGTCTTATGCCCATCGATCGTTTTATTTCACGATATAATTTTTTGTATGTTGAGCAGTGTTTTCTTTTTAATTGTGTATTATTTTGCTTTGTTATTCCGAAGAATTCATATTTATGTTTATAACGAAATTAATTTGGGAACGTTGCAATTAACTAAATAAACTTGGGCCATGTTACCACGAGCCTTACGTTTAGTGATACGAATCTTATCTATAGCTGGGATCCATTAAATTAGTCTAATTGTAATCGATTATACGTTTTGAACGCCACGAGTAACATACATCAGATCACGTCTATATCTCTTACAGGATGGACAGAGCCTATGTAGTATGGCGGAATACAATTTTTTTTTCGCAAGCACACCAGCTGGAAGCTCGCACTGGATGAATGTGCTTATTCCCTTAGTCGCTTATTACGACACAGATGAAGTGGACCGGGAACCAGACAGTACATAATTCAACCGAGAAATTGTTTTTAAAAGAAATGATAATTTTTATCGAATATATTCGTAGGTATACAGTTTTAGCATTACTCGTGGCGTTCAAAGTCTACTTAAAGCTAAGCGAGGCGTGTCGATGTGTTTTTACATGTAATTTCTACTGATATCCAGACGATTGGACATTGTGACAAATAAAAGACTTGAATGCCGACTAAAGTTGTTTTCATTAACTACCCTCCTTTTTTATTTTATTTCTACAAGTTACAGATTTAATTATAAAAATTTTTTAAACCGACTTAAAATATAACATTAAAAGGCTGAAAATAAATAAAAATTGCACTAATGCAACGTTCCTAGGTGATTAGTGGGTTGGTACTTGTACCTGCCTAGCCTACATCAATTGATGGAGCTAATGTATGTATACATATACGCAACATTTCAAGAAGATTGGTTCAAAATAAATAACTTGTGAAGAGTAATCAAATTCAAAAAAGGTTTTTTGAGGTCAATGTATTTAGTTTATTTTAATTTGTTTTTAATGATACTAGGTATATTAAAATTTGTAAAACATTAAAGAATGATTATTTATAGATTTATATTATTAGTTTGGATTTCTATACCCATTACGTACATATCTTACAAAAATCCAATTAGGTCTGAAACTACTTCTATCTATCTAGGATGAAGAATATAAATTAAAAGAATTTTTATACAAAAGAAACTTATATTTGCAAGCACTGTAAATGCATTCAATCGTGTACAAAGCAAACCAACATATAATTTCAATACAAAACATCCAAAATTTTACATACTTGAAAAAACTATTTTTATAATATCAAATAAATTTTGATTTTTTATAACATTATACAAAGTCAGAGTGTAGTCATACTGCACCTACTCACACATGTTTTTAAAAATGTGAACTTTAATTAGTACAATAAAAAAAATTTACTTTTGAGAGAAAATAACTAAGTTTTCTTGGACGGGAGGACCCAGCCAACGGGCAGAGGCGATCCATCTGCGCTCACAAACCGGTCCCATTTTGATCTGAAATTAAAAATTAAATAATTTATAATTACCTACATGATATTTTTTTAATATAAAATCTGTAGGCAACCTTCTATATGTACGCCATTGTTAGGTTTAGTAAGGAAAAAATGTCAGAGATTGTATTTTATTGTTAAATATTTATATTTTATGTCCAACAATATAATACTTTTAAACTGATTATTTCTCTCCTCTTTTCTCCTTTTGTCTTCTGCGGTGAATAACTAACTTTGCGACTATACTTCCTACTTTATCTGCCAAAGGTTGAGGAGAAAATATAAAAGACCAAGAAGTATGCAGGGATAGTGACAAGTGAAAACATGTTGGCTCTGCCTACCTTTCCGGGAGCAAGGCACAATTTTACGTATCTTCTTCTCCCTGGCTTTAGTCCCGGTCGTATCCTGACCACTCTGGAGAGGAGCCCGGGGTAAGCTCTTGACCATGGAGCCGGGATTGAGTGAGTCAGGTATTTACATGAAGCGACTCCCGTCTGACCTCCGCAACCTTTGCAGGTAAACCTAACCCGTATTGGATCGATCATGGTTACACAATGTTCAGGTATCCTCACAATGTTCACCGTATGAGCATCGGTTAGTATTAAAACTAATGTACATAACTTCGAAAATAGACCAGAAACAAATATTTTATTCCAGTCATCTCTGATCATATTTTTAGAACAGTTAGTAATAAAATGTTGGTTCAGAATATTTTTTTAGTATCATAAATTGTCTGACATTACCAAGGCGGGCAAATAAAAATCTCTGATAGTGGTGAGTGATACACAAAAGAAAATCGATATCTTATCAACCAAAACTACAGGACATTTTTTAACCTGTGAATATTAATAGAAATATTATTCTACTACATACTGCTATTATTTTGATTGATTATTTTTCCATCAACAAATGTTTTTCTATTGACTGTACTTAAAATGATAAGATAAGCGATCCAACGGGACTTATAAATTTAAGAGTGGACAGAAGTAATAATTTATGAGTGGACCTCTACGGTAAATCAGACCGAAATAACTCTTCAAGCCTATAAAGTATTTTTTGGAATCTACAATCTACAATCCTAAAAAAATACATGTCTGACACTAACCTAACCGCCACGAAATCAGCAATGTTCCCTTTGAAATCCACTTGCGGCAAGATGTCATTCCCAAACAGGATCTCCCGCCATTTCCCCAAGTTCTCCAACAGTTGTTCCTCTTGTTGGCCAGCCAGGGTGGGTGGCTCGCTCAAATCTTGTTTCAACTTGTCCCGTAGTTCAGCTTCCTCTGCCTCGTATGCGGATAGTCTTTGGGACCAGACTGCTTTTAGTTTTTCTGTAAGTAAATGGACAAAAGGATTGTCAGATATATTTAATGAAATAATATTTTATTGAATATAGAAGATGCTTTATTTTACTCATTCTTCTACTGCTTCTTATTCTTTCTTTAACTGAAACATTTTTTACATCAGACTTCATTCGCAAAATATATAAATTCATACTAATATTTTAATGAATTCATAAATGTATCTTTTATGCTTTCACAGCTATACCCACAGACTCGATTTTTGTAAAATTTAGTATGAAGGTAGTTCAAGAATCCTGATCAAACGCAGGCTAGACATGGGTGACAGCTAGTTTCAAATATTTAAAAACTTTGTCTTACCAATATTATTGCTAAACACAGTAGCCTCCCGCCCCGACACAGCTTCGCCGCGCCCTCTAGCGGTATTTTCCCGCGCTTTCCGTAGTTTGAGCAGGGCGTCTAACTTCACTACACACTTCTTGGCATCAGTCTTCTTGCGTAGAACCTCTTTCAGCACCATGTCTGCTTGAAGCTTAGCTTCTTCTTCCTGAAAATATTAGGTTTTATATTAATACCTATTTAAAATTGTGTACAGTGTTGCGGAAGTTTGAAGTTGCTTCATGTAATACCTTACTCACCTGCTCTAGGACCTTGAGGTCACAGATGGATCTAGACTTACTCCTCTCTCCAGAAACAAGATACCAGGTTTTCTAAGAAATCTACATACTTACTGGGATTTGTAGCAAAATTTTGTATACCTATATAAAATTATGAAATTTCATCAAAAACTTAAAAAATAATGTTACCTGTTTTATCTTATTGATGTCATCTTTTATCTTTTGCAGATTCTCATCAATCTTCCTAGATTTTTCCTCTGATTTCTTTATCAAATCTTCTTTTTCCCTCTTCTGCTCCAAGCGAACTCTTTTCAAACGCAATCTCTTAGCTGACCTTTTCGCTATAAGCTTCCTTAATATATCTAAGTGCGAATTGTTAATGCTAGGTAAAGACTTTTTTATTTCATTCTTTTTAGTTTCGGTGTACTCAATAGCCTTCTTCCAGTCTTGATCTGACATTGTAGCCATATTTTCAGACAAATAATTCTCTTTAGCTTTAATTTCTTCAAGCATCATCAAGATATTTCGCAATTTTTCACGCATATGAAATATTGATATGTCTGGTTTCTGTTTCACTGCCTTTCCAGGTGCTTTTTTTTCAAAACTTTTAACAAAATCTTGATCATTTTGTTGTGGGGCAGGAGCTGAAGGTATGTAATATGGTGGACGAACAAAAGTTGGTGGTGGAACATTAGGGTGGAATGTAAAATTAGGTCGAAAATAAGAATAGTTTTGATTGTAAGACATGATTGTTAAGAATATAAAAGTAGCAAAAATAATATAAATCTAAGCGGTGATGATTATGCGGTGATGACTGGCAACTGGCACTCTGCGTCTTTCAGCACTTGCTCCGCTGCCAGGTAATCTTCGTGTTCTTTTAGGTCTTGTTCAGTTTCTAATGTATTTTTCAAGTCCGTGAATGCTTTCACTAACCTGCAAATAAAAAATTATTATGCCAATTACGTGGGGGTTGTCTAAAAAGGGCAATTATGTTGTAGTAGCCTTCAGATAATAGAAGATTTGCTATGGCCTAGTTAACTTGTACAAAAATAAACACAATAACGTGTTGGTGTTAGTGGACTTGGTTTTGCATCTTCTAGTTTTCAGTTTGCAGCCATTGGCAGGATAAAAGTTGGAAAAAGTACAACATCATTTGTCACTAAAACAGATAATTGTTGCCTTAGTCATCGTCATGGTTCTGAGTTTGTGAGTCATTGTGATGTGACTTTGCACTTGTTTTTCATAAAAAAATAATTACTGAGGTCACAGGAATTCATGGTACCTACGTACCAATATCAATTCTGCCAATCCCGAAAACGAAAAAAATTATGGCTTATGAAATATTTTGTAATAGGTATTGTATAACCTCAAAACATCTGTTTCTATTAACAAGTAAATACAACAGGCTACATATTAAAAAAAGGAATAACTTTATCCAAACAAATTCTTTATATGAAAAGAGAAAATAAAATCGTTCTTACCGCCTCTGGCAGTCAGGAACCATCATCAGGGATTCTTGCAAGACCTCCTCCTGCTTGCGTATATTGTGTTCGTCTTGGCCCTCGTCTTTCAACTTTTGTATCCTATTCTTCTGCTGCTCAGCTTCCTTCTCATAAACAACCTTCTCTTTAGCAATGCGCTTCACAACGCCGGTTTTTATTTTAATTTGCCGAATCCTGGGATCTGCCATGTCGATAGCTCGTTTTTGTTTTCGCAAACGCAAAGCAAACAAAGCGTCAACGAATGAGTCATAATGACAGGAGCTGTCATAATTTAAAAGTTATGATGGTACTTGTACACGATGCAAGTAACTGGACTTTACTTGTTTACACTGTACACTTATTTAAGTATGTAATTAATGTAAATTCGTCTCAAAGTGTTAGTTACTACGTTTTACAAGACTTCTTTCCAAAAGGGAATCCAAAAGTGAGTCATTTTATAAATGTGAAAGTGTTACCGGCACTGAAAGAAAGAAAAAAATAGAATCACCATCTCTTTCCTATTGGTGTCGTAGAAGGCGACAAAGGGATAGGCTTATAACCTTAGGATTCTTCTTTTAGGCGAAGCGAACCTGACATCTCAATTCTATCTGAACTGATTGTGACGTATTAGTCTTACCGGGATTTTTAGCTCTGTCTGCCCCGCAAGGCATATAGACGTGACTATATTTATGTATGTAAAAGTATGTGTTTGTCTGTCTTTCACGTCATAACACTGAACCTTTCGAGTTTATCGAGAACATAGGGTACATTTTATTTTTTTGGGGCAGTAGAAAAGTTAGATTATTATTTGTTACTAGCTTTACCCGCAACTTCGCCCGCGTGAATTTAACGCCAGCTACAAAGGAATAGGTACAGGTTTTTCGTAAATCCCATGGGAGCTATAGTTTTTACCTTCACCAGACTTTTAATTATATACTTATAATTACGAAACATTTCGAGAAGAGTGGTTCTATAAACTAACGAAACTAACAATTGCATTTATAATATTAGTTAGGATCAAGTATATGATATGGCTTGATATATAAGTTAAACAAAATAATGATTTAATAATTCAAATCTTTATTATGTATGCAATATACTTACAAAAATAAGTAACAATGACAAAATACAGTCTAACATCTCAATAATATACTTAAATCACATGATAATAATCATCGAATATTGCTTGTTTATGCGGTCTGCCCCAAATATGTTTCATGATTGCATAATTATGAAGGTAATAGCTGCACTTATGGTAATTATCGCTATTAGGGTGATACCACTGTGGCTCTAAACGCTCACATACAAATTATAAGTAACTAGCTGTGCCCGCGACTTCATCCGCGTGGAAGTTATTTTTGGCATCACTGAAGAACTCAAAGATAAATAAATTTCCCCGTTTTTTTTTTCACATTTTCCATTATTTCTTTGCTCCTTATAGTTGCAGCATGATGTATATAGCCTAAAGCATTTCTCAATAAATGGTCTATTCAACGCAATCCAGTGGTTCCTGAGATTAACGCGTTAAAAAAAACAAACTCTTCAGCTTTCTAATATTAATATCGATTAGCCAATTAAACATTTCAGCTGATAAAAGCCTTCGCCGTGTGGTTTTCGGCACTTTAGAATCACCAATGTTGGTTCTGTCTCCCCCGCATGGATTATAGATGTGACTATATGTATAGCCTTTGGAACTATTGGCTCCGTCTACCACGTCAAGGATAGAAATTTGATATATATGTTTAGATAAGTAAATACCAAAGAGCGGCTATCTTCTGATATACACACAGTTATACAGAAAATGATAAATACTATCCAACAAAACTAAACAACTATAAAATCACGTGTTATTTGTTTACTTTCTCAAAAATATGCCAACCAACGTACATAGGTACATAACATACACCTATAAAACCAATGTTTGAAAGATATTTTTCTTTGGCATTTTTTTCTACAAATGATTGAATTATGTAAATAAATGTATGTACCTACTTAGCATATATTATAAATTCTTCCTCTTTTTAAACTAAGTAGTATACCTATTTTTATATTCACCATTCGTAATAACAAAATATACAACTATTAGAAAATATAGTAGTACATTTAATAAATGCTACTTTTTTTCTATTGTGTCATAAACATCAGTTCTTCTTTGGGACCTGATTGGTATCTGGCTGCGGACTTCTTCCACTTTGGTGAAGTCTAGAATAAAAACATTAAAAAATATTGAATATTTCAATTGAGCCAAATACATACACATACAATAATATTTACACACAATTCTTGAACCAATTTACAAAATAAATTGGTTGGTTGTTGGTTTAACAGTCCAACTTTCAGGAGTAAAAAGGCTATATTTTTTCTGGGAATACTCTCATGAGTTACTGGCATTTGAAAATAAGACCCCCTCCATCTTTTTCCCAGGAATGTCGTAAAAGGCGACTAAGGGTTAGGGTAATAAACTTGGGATTCTTTTTGTAGGCCATGGGCTAGCAACATGTCACTATTTGAATCTCAACTCCATCATTATCACTGAGCCACGCAGCTGAATGTGGCTTTTCAGTCTTTTCAAGATTGTGTTGACTCTTTCTACTCCACAAGGGGGTTGCTCTGTCTACTACAAAGGGATATACGTAATTATATGTATGTATTTAATTCCCTCAGGCTGAATATAGCTCTTTTATATCATCTTCTAGGCGTTAAACTGATTGTGTCCTCACCTCTTTAGAGAGGAGTCCAGGTTCTGTCTATGAAAGTCAGGTTTTTACACAAAGCAACAACTGTCTGTCCTTCGCAACTTTGTAGGGGACATTATTATAGAATGTTATCTACAGTATTCTGTTGCTCTATTTAACGATAAGTCTCAAAAACGATTGTTATGCTCAAAGAATATTCCCTTACCAATATCCACAACCAGCGTCCCCGGCTTCTCATCCAGCTTCCCCACGACCTCCGCCCAGGGGTCCACCACCATGGAGTGGCCCCAGGCCACGTAGCCGGCGGCGGGGTCGCGCGCCGGGCTCACCAGCGCCACCCACAGCTGCTGATCATTGGCCCGCGCCCGCCCCAGGAGCTCCCAGTGACGGGGACCAGTCGTCATGTTGAAAGCGCCAGGGTAGATAAGAAGAGAACAGCCTGGATACAAATATTAGGCAATAATAATCATTTATTCCTTGAATATGGTAACAATAATAACGAACAAACAAAGTAAGTACCTACTTTGATTAATCTTAATCTATTTAAATCTCATTTCTAATCGTTTTGTATTTTTTCATTCGCCAAAAAATTCCGCGGCATGATTCCGTCGTGATCCCGATCGTTGACAATGACATTGACAAACAATAACTTTTTTTTAAACCTGGGCGTTGGCCATTAGCTAAATACAGAAAAAAAAAATTTCGTCTTATCTGCCTGACCTTGATATCAGGAAAATGGCTCATGCTGCTCTAAGAAAGAAACAGAGTGGGGAAGTGAAGATATGTAGAAAATGGACTCACCCTTATTAGCCATGAGATGAGCCATCTCCCCAAACCTCACATCATAACAGATCCCAATTCCAATCCTAACTCCTTCGTAGTCAAACGTCGTAATCTGATCTCCCGCCGAGAGTACATCAGATTCTTTGAATGTGATCTTGTTTGGGACGTCAATATCGAATAGATGCATCTGGAATTGAGAAGATTTTGTGATGGTAACTAACGCACACGTCTGGCACATAACGCTTTTTTAATCCTACTAATATTATAAATGCGAAAGTTTGTGAGTACTTATTCAGTATGGATGTTTGTTACTCTTTCACGCAAAAACTACTGAACCGATTACGATGAAATTTGGTATGTAGGTAGCTCTTTCACGCAAAAACTACTGAACCGATTACGATGAAATTTGGTATGTAGGTAGCTGAAGACCCAGAATAACATATAGGCTACTTTTCATCCTGGAGTTCCCATGGGATAGATAGAGTTTCCATGCGGACGAAATCGCGGGCGGCTTCTAGTGTTAATATAAATAGGTTGTGCGGAGCAAGATCTGATTTATAAAAATTTTATTCTTACCTTCCTATGATGTGCTAGGAGCTTCCCACGGGCATCCCAGACGGTACAAGAGTTGTACAGTTTGTCCCCACACCGTTCAGGCACTGTCCCCCCCACCACACACACTCCGGCCTCCGCAGCTGCCCGGGACAACGCCCGGCAGGTCTCACCCGCTGGCACTTCCTCCGCATATTCTTCAAAGAATTCTATGCAGGAAAGTAAATTAAAAAGTTAGGTTATATTTGTCTCTTCAAGCATCGAATAAACTGCTTATTAAATCTCCTAAATACTAAAAGACTACCCTCGATCTCTTGTAGCAAACAGAATATACCACAATCTACATGCTTATTTCAATTTCTTTACCATGGTTCATGACCACAGATTATGCATGGGTGCAAAGCTGATACCAAAATATATTACAGAATGTCTTTGTATATATGTATGTTAACAGCATTTATTTTTCAGTTTTGTCATATAAATATAAACTTACTGGTCCCATAAGGAGAGTTGAAACATTCTGGCAGAGCGACCACCTGCGCACCTTTCTCCTTAGCTTTGTGTATTTCGCTGACTGCTTGGGACACGTTGTTGGCTTTGTCCGGGCCCACTGATAACTGGACAAGAGCTATTTTCAGGCCTGGAAAAATGTTTTCTTGATTTCTAAGATATGCAGTCTTATAGGTTTTGTTTAAATAATTATTCTAGTGCATTTGATTTGAATTTGCCTGGTGATAAGCAAGATGAGGCCTAAGGTGGTGAACGCAAGCTCAAATAATGCCTATTTACTCTTGCCTTCAAAATCCCCAAGTTGTATGTATTGGGGAAGAGAGGCAATCCCAAGATGTGAAGGATGGGGATATTGACTAAGTACTGATAGAAATCCCTGTCCACAAGTTGTCTGATATTTTTAATGGTGCAGGAGGTATTAAAGTTATATTGGCTGGCTTTACAACCAGCCAATGGGTAAGGTCATTATAGATCAACTTTTTTAAGAAATCAGAAGTGTAAAATATTTTTTTTCTGCTATGCTACACACATGAAGAGGGTTATAAATGTGGATGAAGCGAAGGAAGTGTGCAGAGATCGTGGCAAGTGGAAAGAGGTAGTCTCTGCCTACCCCTCCAGGAAAGAGGAGTGATTTTATGTATGTATGCTACACACAAATTAAACAATCAAATAAGGCACTCTTGTTCCAGGAAAAAATTTAGTAACCCAGATTATTAAGTGCCTAAATTCATTCAAAATGTAATCTCAATAAGTTCAGATTTTTTGCTATAAAGTGTAACAAACATACAGAGTTACATAATATGATTAACTGTTTTATACATAGTTTCAGTAGTCAGTTGTTCAATGACTATTCATTCACTGTAATATTGTTATCAGTCAATGAACAAATACATACTTGAGATATTATTTGCTTATCTCTTTTGTATATCACATGTTCCCCACAATCACTGTTTAAACAAATAATAATATTACTTGCATGAAATTATTTTTAAAAATTATGCTTGTGTGAAGACAGGCTACATTTTTGTCGATATTTTCCCTTTATTTTTTCCCATATCGTTTTCTCATTGCCCTTTGGTTAAAACAAAGTTATTTGAAATGAAACTTAGTTCACTAACTTACTTTCATTTCAAATAAATCGTTTTTCATCAGCAAGTCACATGGGAAAGAGAGGATGATGCAAACTTATCATCAGCTTTGTACCTATATGTAGAAAATGCGAATTTATCATGTTTAAAAGTAAATAATGAATACTGTACCACCGGTCAAACAGGGCTTTCTGATTTTGCCAAATCGAGGATGAACCGCATCAATAGAACTCTCAGACATGTTTAAAACCCGAATGATATGAATATAATTGAGGCTATTAATATTCTATCTTGTATTATTTACCTCTTTTTAGCATTTTTTCACTTCCTATTGGTAAAATAGTTGAATTATCTTCAAAACAATCTTGACGTGATAACCTTGTCTGACATAAATTAAAAAATAACAACATTTATCTGTCGCTGTCCCTCTTCCAGCTCATTGACATTGACTTAACTATCTTGACAGTTACATTTTTTTTATTTAACTTTTTCCTCCTGGCGTAAGTCCCGAACATGAGGAAAGGAGCCCGGAGTGCGCCTTTACGACCATAATCCTGGATTGGGTGTGCCGATTTCCTCATGATGTTATCACTCACTTTTTATTTTATTTAACTATGGTAGTGTGGTGACATCACTTAGATACCTAGGTGACACGCCAACTGTCAATCATAGCGAAGAAAATAATGCGCTCAAACAATAGCAGCGAAGAGTCTAAATCGCGATTACAAAGATTTCATGGATTGGAGCATAAATACAAATTTCGACTCAACATTGTCGGAGCCAACGTTCCCCGGGTATTACACCTAGCCTGGCGGAAGGTCTTCCCTTTGGTGGCGACAAGCCGTAAATATCGCTCTCAGTTCAGAAATATAACCTTTCTTTCCTAACTTTAAATAATCCCCAAAACATATTTACCTCTCTTTAGATTTAAATTGGTAGGTATGCATCTTTTAAGAATCATATACCTAGATTAGGTTAGTTAGGTTTGTTACACAAAGCGACTCCCACACTGACCTCCGCAACCTTTGCAGGGAAATCTAACCCTTATACTCGTAAGTTCATGGTAGAACTAGGGAATAGGCATATTCCTCTGGTGCAGTTTTTATCTTACTTATTCAATATAGGTTAGGCTCCCCTGCAAAGTTTAAAGAAGACAGATGGGAGTCGCTTTGTGTAAAAACCTGACCCTTTCAGGGGTGAGGAATTTAACGGGAAACATCGGGGTTAACTTAACCAAATATGGGAATAGCAACATACATTCATCTAGTGTTAACTTCCATACTAGTCTGGTATTGAAAAGAAAACATAGTGGGTGCAATCTACTTATCTTCGCGTGCAAATTGTAGAATGAAGTAGCTAGTGAACTCTGGAAGACGTTGAGTAACTATTTAATTCTCAATTCCATGATTAAGCCATACAGCTAAACGTGGCCTTAGGTTGCGGCTCCACTGAGGTGGAGGCGAGCGGAGCTGAGCTGTGAAAAGAGGTACGTGATTCCACTGAGGCGGAGACGGCAGGAGCAGCAGAGCTGTCGATTTCTACCACGTCACTTCGCCGCTCGTCTCCGCTTGACTATTTCCATTGAAGCGGAGCGGAGACGAGATTTGGATTTCATGTAGGTAATATGATTGATCGATCCCCACACGTCTCCACTCCGCTCCGCTCGTCTCCGCCTCAGTGGAGCCGCAGCCTTACAGTCCTTTTAAAAACTTTTGGCTCTATTTACCCCGTAAGGGATAAAGATATTATTAAATATTAGGTGCATAAACGCAAAAAAGAACATTCTGAAGATATCTAATGAGCAATCAAAAACAACCCAATTTTAAGTAAGTACTTTTTACGAAGGCGAGATCATGCAATCATAAATAATTATACCACCTTTCGTGAAGTTGGTCAAAAATAGGTGGGTAATAAAAAATAGGCCACAATAATTCAATATAGGCACAAAAGCCCTTCCACGAAGTACTTCGCTCGGCCCTGACATGCCCGATAAACTATTTTACTCTTCCTATTACGCAGATAATAGTGAGGTTTTTCTGTATGGAACACATAAGGCTTCCTAGTGGGAAAAAGGTACGTGACTAAATTAGATATGTTATCTTTTATATTTACTGACAAGCAACGTTTATTGCCCAGGCTCACAGTTAATTACTTGTTAGTTTTTATTTCCCGCTCTATTGTGTGTTGTTGGCAAATTTTTTTATGAAGGGTTATAATGTTTACAAAGTACCTAAGTGAATCAAAAAAATACGGCGATGGATTTATACTAAGTCTTGAACTTACTTTGAGGATAGTACTTACTATCTGTGATTTGTCAAAAAATCTTTTTGGGGTTAAAAAAAATAATCATGATTACTTTAAGTAGTTACTATATTACAAAGTTTATTCACATTATAATTTTCATACATACAACCATAAGAAAATATATTTACAGATCTAATTAATGTTTTCATTAAGATAAAAATAGATAGATACATAACTTACATACAATCTCACATTATTTCCTTATACCGACAATTTCCTTCACTTTGACTTTAAGATATCTTTATCATCCTTAATTTAAAGTCCTTAATCATGATATTTATTTATCAAACATTTTGTTGACGGCAATTAAAAAAAAATGGTCTTACACCACAAACGTAATGTATGTCATTTTGTAAGTACATTTAAACGTTAATGTTAAAATCACACTTACACTTAGTAAGACAGACAGAGTACATCTTTTACACAATACCTAGTCGTAGTCATACAGTTATTAATTTACAATATTAATTAGATTTATTTTAATGAGGTATCTTAGTATTAACAAAACAAGGAAAATAAGTTGACGTCTATGTGTAAATAAGATCATTTGTTAGCTTTTAGGTTCAAAAAGTTTTCAAATAAATAAAACAGAATTTCAATAGGGTCCTAGATTTCAATGACATTTTCTTATTATTATTGAATCTTTCAATAGGTACATAAGTATAGAATTTCCATAAATAATGTTTTCAGTACGAGTATTCGGAGTATGATGTCATAAACAGACGTCATGACAAAAAAGGTAGTAAGTATACTTAATAAAACCCGATATATATAATTCGGGCAAAAATTAGGCAATATTTGCTGTGAAATATTGAATAAGTACAAAGACTATTTAACTTTGAAGAGACACTTCGTACCAGCTTTCAACTTTGAAAGCCCTTTAACTTTTAGAAAACACTTAATGGAATGTTCTCTTTGGTGTTTTGGTACAGTCGGAGGCAGATTAACCTGGCTATCTGTCCATATACACTCATAGATCAGATTTACATCTCTTAGACTGTACAGTAAGGAGTAATAATAGTCTTCTTTCTCACACAATTATAATCTCTTTCATATTAATGTTCTGATGAAATTTTGTATCTATGAATATGGAAAATGTTAACATACATTCAGCTGTTCTGCCACGTTCAGATATACCTAGGGCTTATGATAAATAGTCAACGTGTAAATTATCAAAGGTATTTTTCCTGGAAATTTTCAGGAAAATAGGAATTTTATTTTAACGTGGGCAGAGTTGGGGACAATAGCTAGCATCTAATAATATGTTTCAGAACTTGAAACATTACCTAATGCCTTTATACTACGTCGATAAACGTTTTCACTGCTCGTCCGGGTACTATCTATAGAACATACATACATACATAAAATCACGCCTCTTTCCCGGAGGGGTAGGCAGAGACTACCTCTTTCCACTTATCACGATCTCTGCATACTTCCTTCACTTCATCCACATTCATAACTCTCTTCATACAAGCTCGGCGGTTTCGGGTACTCTTGACCTGACCCTTTACCAGGACGTCCTTAATTTGATCAAGATACGTTCGTCTAGGTCTTCCCACTCCGACCTTTCTATCCACACTCTTTGTATATCTGCTTAGTCAACCTGCTTTCATTCATCCTCTCCACATGACCGAACCATCTTATCATACCCTTTTCTATTCCTGTAACTAAGTACATCTTCTTTCACATCACAACATTCCCTTATCACGCTGTTCCTTATCCTGTCACTCAATTTCACACCCATCATACTCCTTAACGCTCTCATTTATCTGTAGAACATTTATAGCAAACCTTTGCGTGTGTTCCACGAAAAAGGATTTATTTCTATTTAGCTTAAATCGGAGTTCATTTCATAAAATACAAGAACTATGTAACAAAACCCTGTTCGACCCGGAAAGGGTAGAGGTAAAAGATATGTGACCAGTTTAAAAATATGAAACCATATGTGATATTTCAAGAAGATTAACTCAGAAGATAATCCGCGAAGAGGTAACAAACAAAAAAACATACAAACAGAAAACTTTCTTTCGCATTATAGTATTATTTAGTACGTCTAAGTAAATTTATTAACTGAACTAATCTTCTTGAAATTCTGCGTAGGTATAATATTTTTATTATAATATTATTATTTATATATTTCTGTACCGGTAATAACTGATTCTCGTGGGATTTGGGAAAAATCTGTTATTTTTTGCAAGTGGCGTTAAATTAGCGCGTGTAGGTGGAGCTAAATTCGTGCGGACGAAGCTACGAGTTAATGCTAGTATGTCTATATGTCTGAGACATGGGATATAGAGATCCTACTAATATTATAAATGCGAAGACGTAAGTAACGTATAGGCTACTTTTCATCCCGGAGTTCTCGCGGGATTGATTGTTATGTTATGATAAAGGTTCTACGCGGACGAAGTCGCGGGCCGCCTCTAGTTGGATATGAATATAGTGATAAAGAAGTTTAGACAGTGAGAATGTTACTAGGTATGCTATGGTAGGTATGTACTCGTATATACTTATGAAATTTTAAGTAAAAAGACCGCCAGTACGTTTTTTTGTCAGAATAATATAATAATGCCCTGTTTACTTTGCTTGTCAGAATAATGTTCGTCTATAAAAGACACAAGCCTTGACATGAAAACGAAAAAAATATAACACACGCTGGCAAAGCTTTCACAGGGGCAAGTTAATTAAATAGGATGATCCTTGTTAAATGTGTCAATGTTTGTTTTCAGTCAATACGGCTTCACGATTATAAATGTACAACAAGCAAAAATTTCACGAATTGGAGCATATATACAAGATCCGGCACAAATTCGTCTGTCGTGCGGTTCCCCAGCCATAACAACTAGCGGTTGGTGGCGGTCGAGCCGAATCATCGCTCCCGCTACAACACTAAAAATATTTTTACAGTCAACAGAGAAAACATTAAATACATTGTCTATTTTTACTTAATAAAATGTCATCCTCGGATCATGAACGACAAACACTTCACAGCTGTGCGTCTTGACGAGCCGTTCGTCAGACGAATGTTCGCTGATGTAACACACCGGTTCAGAATTCGCGCTCGGCCGAGCGACAGTTGTGGTCGTCTCTTCAAAACGTACAGGGTACCGTCTCGAACTGCGACGTACCTGTGAAAGAAATTAATAAATATACATACATACATTCATAAAGTCATGTCTGTATCTCTTGCGCGGTAGACTGAGCCAACAGTCTTGAAGACTGATAGGCCACGTTTGACTTGGCTTGATGATAGAATTGAGATTCAAATAGTGATAGGTTGCTAACCTATCGCCTGTAATAGTAAACCCTAGTTTAAAATACCACTGTAAATAATTTTGTCGGGGTAAAATTTTACAAAAAAAGCCCTTTTTCTTTCTATCTAAAAAAAAAAATTTGGAATTTAGAAATAATTGGAAAAGACAATGATGCTCATTGTCTTTTCCAACTATTTCTAAACAAAAACTCTAAAAACTCGATAATTGTGGTAAGGGATATTAACTCAACAACTAATATAACTACCCATGCTTATAAGAATACGTTAGTTTTTTATTATGACATACTATTAGAGATTTCCCAATAGATGCCCATATATTCCTTCCCTTTGAAAAGGTCTCCTTAGTTTTAGAAGGTTCCCTTAGTCGGCCTCTGTGGCACAGCGGTAGCACGCTTGCCTGTGGTCTGTCAACACCAGAGGTACAATTACATACAATTCATTCAATTATTCATAGAATTCCCGTTTCGTACTCATTGCTTTGAAAATTTTATTAACTAGCTGTGCCCGCAACTTCGTTAGCGTAGAATAGTAATTTTGGGCATCAGTAAAGCCCTCAAGGATGAATAATTTCCCCGTTTTTATTTTCACATTTTCCATTATTTATTTACTCCTTATAGTTGCAGCGTGATGTTATATAGCCTAAAGCCTTCCTCTATAAATGGTCTATTCAACGCCAAAATAATTTTTCTATTCGAACTAGTAGTTCCTGAGATAAGCGCGTTCAAACAAACAAACAAACTCTTCAGCTTTATAATATTAGTATAGACGATGCTACGACAGTGCTACAATGAATGCTACGACATTGCTACGAAAATTCCATAAACCACGCTGATTCTAGCAATCTAAATATAGTAAGTATCGTTGAGCTAATATTCCATACTACAAGTCTCAAACTCACTCAAGATCTTGCTCAATCAAGTGCCGTGTGGTATCCGGCATTTAAGAATAGGACCACTCCGTAACTTTCGCATGGATGACGTAAAAGGCGACTAAGGGAATGGCTAATAAAATTGGGATTCTGCTTGTTGGCGATGGACTATCAACCTGTCTCTATTTGAACTTCAATTCCATCATCAAGCCATACAACTGAACGTGGCTTTTCAGTCTTTTCAAGACTGTTAGCTTTGTCTAACCCGCAAGGGATAAAGATGTGATTATACGTATATGTATGTATGTAAGTCAATCTCAGGAACAGGATTAAACCGTAAATATCATTAAGCTAAATAGCTGAGCGTGGCCTATCAGTCTTTTCAAGACTGTTGGTTCTGTCTACCCCACAAGGGATATCGGGATATAAGGGTATGTATGTATTTTTATTTATTTACTTAATTTTGAAATACATCACGTCTGAACCCTCCTTTTATGAGGCAATCGAGTAAAATAATATTTTTGCGAAAACTCCTAAAGCAATAAGATGCCGAAATAGAAATAATTCCATCCAAACTTTTCACAATTGTGTAAATATTTCAATACAAATTTGGACAACAATAATTCCACGTGTTTATTGACGCCCCCCTGTATTTTCAAGTGGAGACCCCTGTGACTTAGTGCTTAAAATGTTTGCCTCTGATTTTAGAAGGTCTTGAGTTTGATCTACTGTTGGCCAGTATTGTAGGCCAGTTGGCATTACGGTGTAGACAGCTACACCGTATGGTTTTTTTATGTTATAATTAACGAGAGACGAAAGTTACGGTCAGAATGTAGTAATTAAATAATCTGTTCTTCTATTTGTACAGTGAAAACGCAAAATCTATTGCTATTTTGCTTGTAAAGAATTTTTCAATATTCCAGTCTTTGCGAGACTGTTGGCCCTGTTTACCCTGTTGTGGATAAAGACGTAATTTTATTAAAAAAAAAATCAAAGCTCACTTAAACAGAAAGAATCCTTCCTCCTGTATCGTCAATGTACAAAGATACCCGTTTTTTATTCCCGAAACGAATAGATATAAATCGGGATGAAATGTAATAAAATATGCAAAAGGTCAAAACCTACCATGCATGAACAATATACGTATAATAAATTGCAACAAGAGTTTGTCTGTACAAAATGAGCCGTTGTTTTAGATATATAAATTGTAACGGGAATTTTCTTTACAAAAAGGGATAATGTAGATACAAATTCTAACGGGAGTTAATGTACCTATACAAAATTAGCTGTGCCCGCGACTTCGTCCGCGTGGAATGGTTATTTTGGGAATCATTGAAGCCCTCACGGATGAATAATGTACCCCGTTGTTTTTTTCACATATTCAATTATTTCTTCGCTCCTAAAAGTTGCAGCGTGATGTTACATAGCCTTCCTCGATAAACAAAAAGAATTTTTCAATTCGAACCAGTCGTTCCTGAGATTAGCCCGTTCAAACAAACGAACAAACTCTTCAGCTTTATAATATTAGTATAGATGAGTTATAAAAAGAACCTACTAAATATTTACACCTTTAAAAAAACACATTTATTTATAAACTCACCTGATCCCGAAGGATAGTGTCCGAGACTGGAGGTCTAGTTTTTGACATGTGCGGACCTGATATACCTGTGGAATAAAGTTTATTTTAAACTAGCTGTGCCCGCGAATTCATCCGCGTGGAATAGTTATTTTGGGCGTCATTGAAGCTCTCAAAGATGAATAATTTTCCCCGTTTTTTCACATATTCCATTATTTCTTTGCTCCTTATAGTTGCAGCGTGATGTTATATAGCCTAAAGCATTCCTCGATAAATGGTCTATTCAACGCAAAAAGAATTTTTCAATTCCAACCAGTACTTCCTGAGATTAGCGCGTTCAAACAAACAAACTCTTCAGCTTTATAATATTAGTATAGATTAGTATTAGTATAGATAGTACACACGGCTCAGAAGATACCTGTGCGACTTCACGCACCAATCAAAGCGACGTAGCTCATCTATCTTCCGAATCCACCGTACAATACTCGTGTTTAATTACTTATTTCTACGCGCGTCTTTGTCCAAGTTACAACATTACACATTCAGGGAAGTTAATTTGTAACAAGTCGGATTCTTATTACGAAATTACTATTCTCACACACAAAAAAAATGTGAATAACTGCATCGTTTTGATGTAATTAGTTCTACATTCATTCTTTTTTTTTATGTAGACAATGTGCATCCGTCCACGATTTAAGAGATCTATACATATTTGTAAATTGACGTTCGATGAAAATGCTGCAGTGTAGTTTGTTCCGCCGCTTCTTCTGCACATGCGCTTTGGATGCGGTACCTAGTAGTTATAATTAGATTTAAATGATGTGACGTCAATAAGTGAAACCTTGTATCCAGTTTTGAAAATAAATTATTCCATTCCATTCGTGGCGAACGCTTTATGCCATTAAAATTCTGCTCTCGAACGGTTGTGAAAATAAACCCACTTCTTTTCAAATGGATGTGTAAGCCATGATTTGGGATAATGCCCAACACATTCACTGCATAACGTGCTAGTAATGTGCAATAAAAATAATGTAATGGTTGCAGATTTGTTTGCTCGCGAATTGTATTTTATAGAAATTAAACTATGAATGATCAACTTTATAAAAAACATACATAGGTATTTATTTGAATTTATTCAGTTCGTCATTTATTTAAAACTTGTCTGGTCATTAGAGTTTGTAACATTTTTCTTTAACAATGAAATAGGTACCACGATTATAGTTTTGTCTTTTTAAAAAAGTTGTTAGAATATAAAGTCATTTAAAAAAAAGTACAGTAAAAAATACACTAAAACCCAATTCAAGTTTAAAAATAGAATTATTTATTTTTTATTTGAATCGAACCAGCAGACAATTATTCAGCCAACCCCTGTAATTTGTATGTTACCGACCCGCCATATTTTTTGCCATTTTTCGATAGTATAAATCAAAAAGGTCATTTCACTTAAACGAAACACAAAAGAAGAGAAACAAATGGCGTCCATATTGGAAATTGATGTATTCTAAATAGAGATAAAGTATTTTCAATATATCCTTATTCTTACAGTGATGGATGGGTCTATAAAAACCATAGAGTAAAACAAGAAAGAAATTGTCTTTGGTTAGGGCGCACTATTCGTATTTTTTTTTGCTCAATAGAAATATCTGGATTTACGATCAAAATTGAAGTATGCAGGGATCGTGACTAGTGGAAAGACGTAGTCTCTGCCTACCCGTCCGGGTGAGAGGCGTGATATTATATATCCTTTTCTTCCTCCTGGCTTTAGTCCCGCGGTTGCATCCTCACCACTTTAGACAGGAGCCCGGGAGCCTTTAACCATGGATCCTGGATAGGGTAAGTCAGGTTTCGAACGAAACGACGTCCGTCTAAAACCTAACTGAATAACGGTGATGCATGGAGTTAGTTCAGTAACGGTCTCCTCGCGATGTAATTATTGCGTAAATTAAAAAAGTTCGTCCCCTTAGTCATCTCCCACAGCAACGAGATGGATTGTCTTTACTCAAAAGTGACGGAACCTACACGGCGCCATTACAAAATCTTGTTTCGTATTCTGTCCAATGAACCTTTTCTATTTCAGTTTAGGTTAAACAAAAATCGATTTGAGAACCATTTTTTCTGACGGTGGTAAAAATATCACAAACAAAAATAGCTGAGTGATAACTTCCAACTTATTTGGAAGATGTCACATACAATAAAGTTGGCATTTTGTTTCGGCTAAGTCTTTAAGAACTTTGTTTGAAGTTATTTAGATACCCGAATGCTCGGTACTCTATTATTTTGTATGAAGTACTAGCTTTTATTTGCAGCTTCGGATTTAACGCCATCTACAAAAACCAACAAAAAGCAAAAAGGTGCCGTGTGGTTCCCGGCACCAAAACAAAAAAGAATAGGACCACTCCATCTCTTTCCCATGGATGTCGTAAAAAGCGACTAAGGGATCGGCTTACAAACTTGGGATTCTTTTTTAGGCGATGGGCTGGCCATGATGATTGAGCCATACAGTTGAACGTGGCCTATCTGTCTTTTCAAGACTGTTGGCTCTGTCTACCCCACAAGGGATATTTACGTTATGATATTAAGGTACAAAAAGCAAAGAATCAAACGCCACCCCCAAAAGAATACAGGTGTTGCGCAAATCCCACGAGAACTATTGCTTTTACCGGGATGAAAGATACTATGTCCTTCTACAGAGTACGTGCTAAGTTTACGTTATACGTGATATTTTTAGGAGATGAATTCATTACCTATATACATTCCGAGAAGACAATCACAAACAGACAAATAATACTAAACTTTAAAAAAAATAATAATCTTTCGTTGTTCTTAAAATTATGTGTTATTTACACGTTTTCTTAATTAAATAAGTATAAATAGAATATGAAAGTATAGTCCGATTACTGAAGTAACTAAAATAAAAGTTACCAATCCTGACAAGTCCTTTTGTTGAAAAATACATTTCTTAAATAAAGCAAGTACTAAAGAATTAATAATGACAATAGTAATTCATACTATAAATACATACATACATATATTCACGTCTATATCCCTTGTGGGGTAGACAGAGCCCACGGTCTTCAAAATACTGATAGGCCACCTTCAGCTTTTTGGCTTGATGATAGAATTGTGATTCAAATAATGACAGGTTGCTAGCCCATCGCCTAAAAGAAGAATCCCAAGAGCCTATCCCTTAGTCGACTTTTACGACATCCATGGGAACGGGATGGAGTCGTCTTATTCTTTTTTTTTATTGGTGCCGGGAACCAGACGGCATTATAAATAATTTGTTAATTAGATAATTGTTTGAATTAAATTTTTAAATTGGACCACCAAAATTATTGGCGCATACGAAACGGCATCATTGTAAGTACCTAGTTAGTTAGTGATCTTGTTAGTTAGTTTAACACGGCGTCAACTTAAATAACGGCGGAGAAGCTGCAGGCCAAAGCTAGTTACAATAGTTGCGTATTCCAAACTAATATAATAAATGCGAAAGTGAGTTTATTTGTTTGTTTGTTACCACTTCTCGAGCTGTCTACTGAAGTAATTTTCTTGAAATATCACCGAAACCGACGAGCTTGCATGAAGAGAGTTATGAATGTGGATGAAACGAAAGAAGTTTGCAGAGATCGTAGCAAGTGGAAAGATGTTGTCTCTGCCTTCCGGGACAGAGGCGTGATTTATGTATGTATATACATATGTATGTAAATATAACGTCTATATAATTATGAGTCTGAATAAGAACAAAGAGTACCTTTCATTCAGGTAAAAACTATACTTGCCATTGGGATTTGCAAAAACTGTATTATTTTATAGCTGGCGCTTAATTTGTCGCTTTTTGTGAATGGTGTTTAAATTCCCACAGGTGAAGTTATGGGTGAAAGTTAGCACGGATATAATTATGAATGTGGATGAAGAGATGACATTCTCGTTCTCAGTGAATGTTGGTTATCTAAGGCTCCTTTCTTGCCACAGATTCCTGGATATAACAGCCATAACACTCTTAAAAATGCCAATCAAAACAGTGGCGTAGTAATATTTGTTAAAAATAATATTAATTGCAAAGTATATGAGCCAAATTGCATAAAAGAAGCTGATTGTTTGGTATGTGAGATTGGAAAGTCCTTTGCATTGGTAGCTGTGTACCGTTCACCATCTTATCAAAATATCGACACCTTCTTGAATAGTCTTAATTACTTGTTCATGTCCTTACCAAATTTTCAAGTTTTAAGTATGGTGGGAGACTTAAATATAGATATAAAATTGGATAACGAGGATTCGTATGCAAATGAATATCTGGATTTAAATGCAACTCATGGTCTCCTACCAACTCACACGTTTGTGACAAGAGGTGATAAATGTTACGATCATGTGATGCTGAAATCCAAGTTGCTCTCTACGACTTTGGTTCTTGACACGCATATAACGGATCACAAACCTACGTTCCTAATAGCGAATCTCAAGAAAAAACCTGTAGGCTCATTAAATACAAAAACTAAAATAGATTACGAAAATATCCATCGTACTATAATAAACACGGATTTTTCTCATATTTACTCGACACAGGATGTAAATTTGGCGGTAAATAATTTAATTTCTACTACATCAGATATAATAAAAAATAATACATGTACAGTGAAAGTTCCACGCAGCAAAATAAATATAAAGCCTTGGATAACCCCTGGCCTCCTTCGTTGTATCCGAAACCGCGATAAAATGCACCGGAAGTTACAGCGAGATCCCGATAATCTTATACTCAAAACAACATACACACGATATAGGAATTTTATAAACAAGCTTCTTCAAAATATTAAACGCACATATCATAAACAATTATTAAATAATGCTAAAAATAATTCAAAATCTACCTGGAGTGTTATAAAGACAATAGCTAATGTAAAACCTTCGATATCCGATGCAAAATCCCTTTTAAATCTGCATCCTAATCAAAAAACATCGGTAAATCTGGTCAATGAGTTTTTTGTGGACGTTGGTAAATCCTTGGCGTGTGCTATACAAAACCGACAGCCCCCCAACAGCCCAACGGTGAAGTCTCATCCTGAGCCAAGCTCAATGGTTTTCTATGATGTCGATGAACACGAAATAGATGCGATAATAACAAGTCTCCGCAGTGACTGCGCTATTGGCTGGGATGGTATATCTGCACGTATTTTGCAGACATCGAAACTAGTTTTTGTTCCCTTGCTTACCCACATTTGTCAATTAGCGATATCTACTGGCAAATTTCCTGATGCTTTTAAGAAAGCTTTAGTGCATCCAATCTATAAGTCTGGAAATAAAGATGATGTGTCCAATTATAGACCCATATCGGTTCTAACTGCTCTCTCTAAAATTTTAGAAAGGATTTTAAACAATAGGCTGATAAACTATTTGGAGTCAAAAAATATTCTAGCAAAAAATCAGTTTGGTTTTAGGAGGGGTATTAGTACAGAAGATGCAGTCAATTCATTACTCGAAACGATTGTTGAGGCATTGGATGGTAAACACCGATGTATTGGTATGTTCTTGGATCTATCCAAAGCCTTTGACACCGTTTCGATTCCCTTGCTTGTAACAAAATTAGAAAGCATTGGTATTCGCGGTCTTCCCCTCTCAATTTTCGAGGACTACCTACAAAATCGCACTCAATGTGTAAAGATAGATGGGGTGGTAAGTGATGAGCGAAGACTTGTATTTGGTGTCCCGCAGGGATCTATTCTTGGCCCAACCTTGTTTCTCATATACATAAATGATCTATGTAAGCTTCACATCCCTCATTGCCAGATTTTCGTTTACGCAGACGACACTGCTATGATCGTTAAAGCTCCAAATTGGCCGACAGCTTTTGAGCGTGCTGAAAAATCATTATCCCAGATCATATCTTGGCTAGACTCAAACTTACTAACCCTAAATTCAACCAAAACAAATTATATAACCTTTGCGATAAACTCGTCCACTTTGCCTCCAGAAAACGAATACAGTATCAAAGCGCATACTTGTGGGGATAATTTCTCAAACTGTACCTGTCTGCCTTTAACTAGATCGTGTACTGTTAGGTATTTGGGGGTTCAAATCGATAATTTCTTAACATGGAAACAGCATATTAAAGCTTTAGTCCCAAAAATAAGAAAACTCATATACATTTTTAAAAACCTAAATAAATGCGCAGACCTGGATACACTAAAGCTAGTTTATAATGCACTTTGTAAGTCCTTATTAGCATACTGTATTACTGCATGGGGTGGTGCAGCCAAGACCACGATTATGCCGTTGGAAAGAGCTCAAAGAGCCGTTCTTAAGGTTATGACAAGAAAACCTTATCGGTATCCCTCTACAAAACTTTATGCCGATACATCAGTGCTAACAGTAAGACAGATCTATATTATGATGACCCTTCAAAGGAAACACACACAATTGCCATATGACCCGACTATATATGAGCGGAGACGCAGATCGGATCTCGTGTGCGCTACCCCCATCCACAGAACAGTTTTTGCATCTCGGCACTTTAAAGTGTTTGGATGCTGCATATATAATAAAGTTAATAAGATATTAAATATATATCCCAATTCTAAAAGAATAATTAAAGAGAAAATTAAACAATGGTTATTAACACTAGATTATACCAAAACAGAAGACCTTATCTAACTTATGAGCTATTTCAAAAATAAACTTCAAAAATAAATATAAATAAATATACATATACAATACATGCATGCGAATATATTGAGTTGTAAATGGGCACTTGTGACATTTTCTTTTTCTTTTATTTTCCTTTTAATGACGGTAGAGAGCATATATTTATGTAGAAATAAGATTTTTATTCTTATTTTCTAAAATACAAAATATGGTGTCAACAGACTAATTTCTACAAATTCCCAAAATACAGAAAATTTCTAGTTTGGGAATTACTGAATCAAACATATCTGTATTCTTTTCAATTGTTTCTTTAATAAGCCACTTCCGTAGGCCCCTCATGACGCCTCACGTGAATTGTAATCACAGGTTAGTTCCTAGCTCAATCGCGGGTTGCTGATTTGTGGAGCATGCGGATTTGGCGCTGTTTACATTAACCATGTACTTTAGCGTAAGTAGTTTAAGAAACTATCAATAAATTTATTTTTATTTTTTTATTTATTATTATTAGAGAAAGAAGCGTGCAGGGATCGTGGCAAGTAGAAAGATGTAGTCTCTGCCTACCACTCTGGGAAAGAGGCGTGATTTTATGTTATGTGTGTATCTATACTAATATTATAAAGCTGAAGAGTTTGTTTGTTTGAACGCGCTAATCTCAGGAAATACTGGTTCGAATTGAAAAATTATTTTTGTGTTGAATAAATCATTTATCAAGGAATTCTTTTGGCTATATAACACCACGCTGAAACTGTAAGGAAAGAAGAAATAATGGAAAATATGAAAAAAAACGGGGAAAATTATTCATCCGGTTCAATGATGCCCGAAATAACAAATCCACGCGGACGAAGTCGCGGGCACAGCTAGTGTAAGGATATAATTCTTGCGCGAAAGTTTGTGAGAATTTCCATAAATACATCGTTAGTGGATGCCTACGTTATCATAACAAGTTCTTGTATCGGAAATGAATTATGCGTTGCGATATATTGAATATTAGTTCATATATGTATATTCAGGTTAGTCAGGGTTTTACACGAAGCGACTCCCGCCTGACCTCCGCAACCTTTGCAGGGGAAACCTTACCTACTATTATTGGATCTTGGTTACATAATGCCTATTCCCTTAGTCGCTTTTTACGGCATCAATACAAAAAAGATGGAGTTGTCCTATTCTGAATTGCACACTGAATTTTGTACCTGTGCATACGTACATACATATAGTGACGTCTATATCCCTTGCGGAGCAGACAGAGCCAACAATCTTGAAAATACTGATAGGCCACGTTCAGCTGTTTGGTTTACTGATAGAATTGAGATTCATATAAGTGACAGGTTGCTAGGCGGTCGCCTTAAAGAAGAATCTTAAGTTTATAAGCATACCCCTTAGTCGCCTTTTACGACATGCATGGGAAAAAGATAGAGTGATCTTATTCTATTTTCTATTCTGGTGCCGGGAACCACACGGCATATGAGAAGAATAGATTTTCGGTATAGAATAGAATAATTTATTTGCATGATTCACATATTTTTTACATATAAATCAACCCTATAACGTATTAATTTAACTACTTCTGATGGAAACGACAGTCCTTTGCAAGGAATATAGACGTGATTATATGTATTTCTTCAATGGTTACTAACACTCTGGATGCAAATCTGAAATAAAAACATTTTATTAATTTTTTATTTTTTTTTATTCTGCTCACCTGGAATTTCCGAAGGGCTGGCGTGTATGCAGAAGATCTTCCTAGCTGTCCTCGTGAAGGTCCGTGGATCCAAGGTGTAGGAGCCGTAGACCAGCGGGTCCATGCAGGAGTTGGAGACGGCCATGATGAAAAACAGATCTTGGACCCTCGCCGAGACGTGGGCAGCCGACTGCCAGTCCAACATATACCTGGACGATTTCATTATATGTTAAGTAAATATTGCATAAATCCAACAAAAAAATTTATAACTACATACATAAAATCACGCCTTTTTCCCGGAGTGGTAGGCAGAGACTACATCTTTCCACTTGCCACGATCTATGCATACTTCCTTCGCTTCATCCACATTCATAACTCTCTTCATGTATACGAGTATGTATGTATTCTTCTTCTTCTTAATTCTACACTTCTTTTCACTTTACAAATAAAAATCCGCGAATATAAAGGGAAAAGCGAATAAATCTCTACCCTCTTGATTTCCGCACATATCTATCTGACGCGGTATCTAACAACATCTATGTCTATGTTTGTGACCCAAAAAATCCCTGATTTCGAGGTCAACAGTCTTAGGGATGAAATTAGGGGGTGTCCCGTGATGGCGGGCCTTGGTGTCGCTGAATAAATCAGACGCCATCGCTGTAATTACCAGTGTTGCCAACTATTGACTTCGGCTGGTTATAGACTATAACTGTATCACATAAATATACATTAAAAAAATCACGCCACATTCTCAGAGACTTCATCTTTCACAGAAACCTGTCACTATTTGAATTTCGATTCTATCATTTAGCCATACAGCTGAACGTGGCCTTTCGGTTTTTTTTTGTTTGTTGGCTCTGTCTACACCGCAAGGGATACAGACGGGATTATATGTTACAAGTTATCATTTAACATATATTATCAGAGAAGATTTATAACATTGCAAAGAAATAATTAAAACAAAGAGGCCTTTCAAGCTTTTCAAGATTTTCGGCTCTATTTCCCCCCCAAGAGATATAGATGTGACTATATGTATTTATGTTCGTCTAGCCCTTTTCCTTCCCCCTTTAAATGCTCCATTCCTCTCCTCTGAAGACTGTCCCAACGATTTTTGAGAGCTAAGTGATCATTTTAGTGATTTCCTTCACGGAATGAGTATTATTTTTTTTGGTCAAAATTCTTCATTAACTTAGACTTTTTTAGCAAGATTACAAATAGTACTCTTAACCTGTACAATTAGAAAAACTAATATCTGATTTTGCATCGAAAAAACTGTAAACCAAATTGTAAGTTTAAGAATATTTTAAATGGTTTTATTATTACTGTTTCTTTTTGTTTTTTTTTTTATTTCTCATATCCACATTGCCAAATTAACTTTTTAATTATTTAAATTCACTGTCAAAGCGGAAGTGTTGGCTACACGAATCAAGTATACCTACCGAATTGCGTTCAACATCACGCAAGGGCACTTAGATCAAACTCCTGTCAGGTCAATGATCTTGTTCATGATAATGAATTAACCCTGGAGGTAGAAGAGGGGTTTTGTTTTTTAACTCATACATCCGTCTATACGGATAATACAATTGAAACTGACTGATGTCTGTCCATTAAAGACATAATCAAAAAATCGATATGGACATTATGGGCGATCGACCAAGAGTAGCTAAAAATGTGATTTTTAAGTATTTCTATATGTCTGTCTGTATGTTTTCACTCGCATTACACAAGAACTATTGCGTTGAAAGTAATGCGATTAGATCTCAGATATGTTTTCATGGTTTGATAATACAAATAAAAATCTAGATGTAAAGTTATATAATCCAATTTCTAAATCCAATACAAAGTTTATTAAAATAAGTTCCAGCCTCTGAATTATCTTGACTGTAATATTGTTAATTCACAATCACGTCTTTTGATGATCTCAAGCAGCTGTTCGATTGAGTTGGTTCTAAAATAAATTCTATTGTTTAGTTTCAAAGTAAGAAATGCATTATCAAAAATAAAATATATATATTTTTTTTTACTCTCGTCAAGTCTAGCTGTCAAGTAAACATTTTGAGACGCTTTCAACTTTATTTTGTATTATAACTAAAATTGCCAAATTCAATTCTTAATCTTAGTTAGGTAAAATGATTCATTTTATGTTTATTTTTATACTTAACTTTAACTCAAAAAATAAAATTATAAATACCCGTTTGAGATGTTGATTTTCAAGTTATTCCAAATTTATGTACATTAGTTTGAATACTAACCGATTCTTTTACGGTGAAGGAAAACATCTTGAGGAAACCTACACATTCAGGCAACTGGACGTGTAACCATGATCGATCCAATACGGGTTATGTTTACCTTCATAAGTTGCGGAGGTCAGATAGGAGTCGCTTTGTTTAAAAACCTGACTCACCCAATCCAGGATCCATGGTCAAAGGCATACCCCGGGCTCCTCTCCAGATTGGTGAGGATGCAACCGGGACTAAAGCCAGGAGGAAGAAGAATGACTTTCAAGCAAAGCGATTCGTCTGACCTCCGCAACCCAAAGACAAGACCAGAACCAGGATAAGTGAATGTTGTTGTTTATTTAGCTTTGTTAAGCTTAGAGTATATACGTAGTAGTCCAACTACACCATTCTTAAGTGCCTTTCCTTTCTATGTGCCCAGGAAGACAATGTGCCCACAACTTTGGTCAATAAATCAAATCAACGCGTCCTTAATTAGGCAAAGTTTTGGGCTACTGAAGAAATATTGATTAAGGATGCCATAGAGGCCGTATCACTCAACTGCAAAGGAAAAGAGGGCGCAGTAAACTATGCTCTGTGAAACAGGCTTTAAGATTTCGGGACATGTGTGTGTATTGTATGTATATACAAACAGCGCCGTGTGGTTTTCGGCACTGTAAACAATGATCACTTCATATCTTTCCCATGGATGTCGTGAAAGGCGACTAAGGAATAGGCTTACAAACTTGGGATTCTTTTTTTAGGCGATGGGCTAGCAACTTGTCACTATTTGAATCTCAATTCTATTATTAAGCCAAATAGCTAAACGTGGCCATTCAGTCTTTTCAAGACTGTCTCTGGCTCTGTCTAACCCGCAAGGGATATAGACGTGACCATATGTATGTAATGAAACGGAACAGCGATAGTTTCTCGCGCGTGTCGTGCGTGATATCTTGTTAATAATCATGAATTAACCCTTTTCTCACTCAGCCGAAAACCCGAAAAAAAATAAGTACATCAAAAGAGAAATAATTAAAGACTTCTGCCATAACCTAAGGAGCTTATGTCAAAGAGCTCTTAACATTATATCGGTAAGAAAACAAACTCAGTATCAAATTCCATTAAGTAACGAATTACCCCGGAAAAGGGGAGACGTTACCCGCGTGAATAGGGATAGAAACAGGATTGGATTTCAGACATCTTGTTGCGGGTATTGAACTTTGATGTAATAGGCTTTAATTGTACAGTCAGTGGCAGACAAAACTGACGGCATTTGTAAGCTTTTAATTAATGTAAGTACAGTCGGAGGTAGATTTATCTTGCTTTAATAAACCAACAACGGCAGTGCCGTGTGGTTCCCGGCACCAATAGAAAAAAGAATAGGACCACTCCAAATCTTTCCCATGGATTTCGTACAAGGCGACTGAGAGATAGGCTTTTATATACTTGGGATCCCTCGAGGCGATGGGCTAGCCACCTGTCACTATTTGAATCTCAATTCTATCATTAAGCCAAACAGCTGAACGTGGCCTATCAGTCTTTTCAAGACCGTTGGCTCTGTCTACCCCGCAAGGGAAAAATAGACGTGATTATATGTATGTATGTATGCAATAACAGTCATTCGGAGATTTCTCCGACATACATACAGACAGACGGAGAAATCTCCGTAACTCCGCAACTGTGACTTACCACAGAGTCATGGTAGCATAAGGCAGCCAACAGCAAGCGAAGACTGACACGATGGTGACAGTCATCCGGAGGGTTCTTCTTCTGGCACGCGCCAGGGGGCGCTGGTCTGAGCGTCTCAGCATCACGCGGCTGTGGTCAGTGTGATGGTGCTTTTCTGTGATAAAAAGTAACGTTAAAATGAATTTCATCATTCCAATCCAAACTTATTTATCCATCTATGTAATATATTTTAACGAGCAATTCTTGTATATATGTATATAATCAGGATCTCGGAAACGGCTCCAACGATTTTCATGAAAGTTACAGATTAGGGGCTTTTCGGCTCAAGGAATCGATTTATCAATTTATAAACATTTTAAAAACCGCGTTTTAAGAAACTATATCAGCGCCATCTCTGGTAGACCGAGCAAAGCTCGGTCAACCGGGTACAATTATAAATGCGAAAATAAGTTTGTTTGTTTGTTGTCTCTTCAAGCGTTACCTAGTGAACCAATATTCTTGAAATGGTGCGTATATGTAATCTCTCACCGGGAACCACACGGCACCAATAAAAACGGTTAGTTCTTAGCGTAAAAATTTACTTACTGTTTTCTAAAAAATCAACTCCAGAACGACTTGAAGAAAAATACAACAATTTATTTTTAATTTGGTCACGGACCCCTAAAATTAAAACAAAGGTGGTTTCTAATGTTTTATAAAGTTTTAAATAGAAATCAAGAAAAAATTAAAAAAATACTTTAATAAAATTTTACTTGAAGTCAGAGCATGTGACATAAGTAATTGCTTATTTCTCATGTTACTTTCAAGAGACAGGTACCTAACTTGGGTTTTCTAACAAAAGTAGACATGTTTGTTTAGGAGAGTGCTATTTGCACTGGTCTGCGAAGTTAAAAGCTGAATTCACATTAAATACACCTTTCCGAGTATTAGTCAATACAATCATTGTCAAACTAGATCTCTTTGCAAGAATATCCGTGTATCTTTAGTGGGTTCCTACGTCATTATAAATAGGATGGCACGCGCGACGCCTTCCTTTATTGCGCGAAAAACTATCGCTGTTTCGCTTTTTATACATACATATAATCACGTCTATATCCCTTGCGGGGTAGACAGAGCCAACAGACTTGAAAAAACTGAAAGGCCACGTTCGGCTTTATGATGGAATTGAGATTCAAATAGTGACAGGTTGCTAGCCCATCGCCTAAAAGAAGAATCCCAAGTTTATAAGCCTATCCCTTAGTCGCCTTTTACGGCATCCATGGGAACGAGATGGAGTGGTCCTATTCTTTTTTTTATTGGTTGTGACACGATAAAATGGCGTCGCCCGTTCCATTCTACGAGGGCTGAAATTTAAAATTCTGATTTCACAAAATCTTGACTAATCAATCATATTGTATAATTGTTTGAAAAATATATTTCATTCATCGCTATAAATTTCTTTGATACAAATTTCTGAAGTAAAACTTGTTCAGATAATTTTGCTGTGTGTTTGAAAAATTCACCCGGTGTTTGTAAAATTACAGCCAACTTAGCTTCGTCGCCTAAATGGCGCGTTTTTGATGATCAAAAGGTTTTAAAACCTGTCGCACTACGGACATATTTGATGTTAAATATATTATGTAGAAGTATCTGTCTGTGTTAAAATAGAATAGATTTATTTTCAAAATTGGATACAAGGTATTACTTATTGACGTCACATCACTATAATTAAAACTACTACCGCTTCCAAAGCGCATGTGTAGAAGAAGCGACGGAACAAACTACAGCATTTTCCAACAGTCTTGAAAAGACTGTTGTATTTGTCTACCCCAAAAATAAATGTGATTAAATGTGTATGTGCGCAAACAAATCACAATGACATAGAGACCAACATATAATTTTAGGTTACATAATTTAATATGTAAATTATTTATATTTGTCAACCCACTGTTATATTTGATTGAAACTAAATAAACCTATCTCTGCATTGTTCCACTGATTTACACGATTTACATAAAATTTACATCATATTTACATATCGATGCAATCAGAAACAATATTCGCATTGTGATCGTTCAATGACGTTCTTGTTACGAGAAAATTGGAATAAATCCCTGTATCATTATGAAACATTGAAGCAAAAAAAAAAAAATTTTTTGCTGTTCTGTTTAGAGTGGCCTATCAGTCTTTTCTAGACTGTTGGCTCTGTCTATCTATCTATATATATCTGTCTGTCTATCTGTCTATGTATATAACATACATACATATTACATATACGTCACGTCTATTACCCTTGAGGGGTAGACAGAGCCAACAGCCTTGAAAAGACTGAATGGCCACGGTCCGCTATTTGGCTTAATAATAGAATTAAGATTCAAATAGTGACAGATTGCTAGCCCATCACCTAAAAAAGAAGCCCAAGTTTGTAAGCCTATACCCTAGTCGCCTTTTAAGACATCCATGGGAAAGAGATGGAGTGGTCCTATTCTTTTTGTATTGGTGCCGGGAACCACACGGCATGTTATATACCTACAAGTGTATAAATATAAATATACAAACCTGAATTCTCCTTAGAATTCTTGGAGATCTCGTAGAAGATACAAGCGTAACACACGGTGATAATCATCAGAGGCAAGAAGTACATAGCACAGAGGCAGAAGACGTTGTAGGCCAGCTCCTGGTGTGGGCTTGGAAACGCTTCGAAGGACACGCACTGTTCGAAGTCTGCGACTCTTGGGTGCTGCATCACGCGGAAGACCAGGCTCTGGGGGAAACAGAATACATTTTTGGAGTATAAACTTTTGTTTTAAGGGACCTCGGAAGTGAGATATTCTTCTTCTCCTACTGGTATCAAGACACTTTTCTCAGGCAGGTTGAACTCGAAAAGATTAGGTTTTATTTTGTGAGCAAAAGTAATGTCTGTAAAACTAACTTGGGATTATTATTTTAGGCGATGGGCTAGCAACCTGTCACTATTTGAATCTCAATTCTATCTTAAAGGCAAATAGCTGAACGTGGCCTATCCGTCTTTACAAGACCGTTGGCTCTGTCTACCCCGCAAATTATATAGACGTGTTTATATGTATGTAATAAGAGTAACTTTCTTTCGTTCAGCGAATCAACACGAATGTCAATTAATCTCTTTGTACGTTCAATTTTCACCCAAAAAAATAACCTGTAAAAAATTGGATAGGAAAAAAAACCGCAAACCAATAACTGTCTGTGCCTTTTGTTTCTCAAACGAAACGCCGACGTTATGACGTGTATCCATTATTGTACTGACCTCGCCATTTCGTGGATAATTCCCGATGTTTTTTGATATAAAATGTAGGTACTGCTGTGGTTGTATTGTAAAGGCAGTTGTATTATATTGGTTAAACAAATAACGTTAATTTCAATTTTGTAATGACTTTAGTATATTCGGAGTTTAATTTAAAGTTAAGTAAAATTTAAAGTAAGTATTGCCGTGTGGTTCCCGGCACTAATAGAAAAAAGAATAGGACCACTCCATCTCTTTCCCATGGATGTCGTAAAAGGCGACTAAGGGGTAGGCTTATAAACTTGAGATTCTTATTTTAGGCGATGGGCTAGCAACCTGTCACTATTTGAATCTCAATTCTATCTTAAAGCCAAATAGCTAAAAAAAATTTGCTTCAAAACGTAAGTATTGAATTGCAATGAGTAAACTTTTTAATATCTACTGAATACAATAATAAACTTTCATTGTTAAAATTTGAATGAAATTTGAGAATCTGCACATATTGTTTGGATTTCCAGAATTTTGTATTGTGTGTATTGAAATTTCAAATCAAATTAAATTTGAAATTTTTTTTGACATTCTTGACGATTGCCAAAATGGTTTCCGAAAAAATAAATCCACTACACTTGCGACTTTTAAATATAAACAAGAAATACTAAACTTATTAAACGATAAAAAATATGGTATCGGAATACTGCTGGATATGACACAGGCATATGACAGGGTCCAGTACAATATATTATTTGATAAATTACAGGGAGTAGGCATAAGGGGAGTTGCTCTTAACTGGTTTAGATCGTATTTGCAAAATAGGGAGCAATATGTTGAAATAGAGTATTTTGACTATGATTCGGGAACGATTGTACCAGTCAGGTCAGAAACCGCTCACATACAGTGTTCTATTCCCCAAGGTAGTGTTGTCGGATGCTTATTATTTCTTATATATATAAATGACTTACCAAAAATGTTGACTCAGACTTGCATATTATTCGCGGACGACGTATCTATTTTAACGCCATACTTAAAAACGGACGATGTAAATCAAATACTTACACAAATTATTGACTGCGTAATATCATGGCTATCCGACCACAATCTTGATTTTATTAAAACAAAAATAATGGAATTTCGACCCTATCAAAAACCCCCTATAAATATAGACTTCACCTATAATGGCATAAAACTAGAATGCGTTAGTAGTTTCCAACTACTCGGGCTGGTGTTGGACACAAATATAAATTGGAAAGCCCATATTAACAAAATAGCAACAAAATTATCTAAATTCATTTACACACTCCGAGAACTTAACAAAACGACAAACAAAAACACTGCCTTAACAGCCTATTATGCATATGCATTCTCGTGGCTAATATACGGAATTGTTCTCTGGGGAAATAGCACCGACGCAGATAAACTTTTTATCCTACAAAAAAAATGTATTCGGATAATAAATAATGTTCAAGGGACGGATACCTGCAAACCTCACTTTCAAAACCTAAAAATTTTGACTTTACCCTCAATATACATTTTGGAGGCATGTAAATTCGTGAGAAAACACCCAGAATTCTACAATAAAAAAGATAATTTACCGCGGCGTTATCCCACAAGACAGAAAAATAAATTAGTTACACCTAGCTATAAACTGGTAATCTCAAATTCTGGCCCATTAGCGATGACTACAAAAATCTATAATGCTCTACCTGCATAAGATAAGAAAAGAAGAAAATATGAACTTATTTATTAAAAACTTAAAATTACTTTTGACCGATAAATGCTACTATACACTGGACGAGTGTTTAAACGATAGAAATATTGACATTTAAATTATTTTTCATTATTATATACATACATATACTTTTATCAATTAAATATATGTTATAAATTATATTCATTTTGAATTACTTATTAATGTTCTCTCCAAATATAATACGACACTTTTTTATTGTTAGATATATTCAACACATTAGTCGACATAAGCCTGCCCGCCGTTCCATATTATTTTGTAATTGCGATGCCCAACAGGGTTCATATTGTACCTATTTATAAGCAGAATTGTAATTTAACTGATGTACTTTATGATATGCAATAAAGAATTTGAAATTTGAAATTGAAATTGAAATATCGAATAAAATTCGATGACACCTTGAATACCTGCTTCCTGCGGGTTTGCTTACATTAATGAGAGAAAATAATGTATTCCAAAAATTTTATCGAGTTTTTACAGTTCTCCGAATACGAATGAAATTCGACAAATATAAACCCATATCGACAGACAAACAGCTGGTACTCACCAGCTGTTTATCTTTCGTGCAGATTGTAAATTTAATAAAGAGAATCCTACTAATATTATAAATGCGAAAGTTTGTATAGGACCACTACATCCCTTTTCCACGGAGACATCCAAAAAGGTAAAAGGTGACCAAGGGATAGGCTTACAAACTTGGGATTCTTTTTTAGGCGATGGGTTAGCAACCTGTCACTATTTGAATCTCAATTTTATCATTAAGCCAAATAGCTGCACATAGCCATTCAGTCTTTTAAAGACTCTTGGCTCTGTCTACCCCGCAAGGTATATAGACGTGACCATATATATGTATGTGTATGTACATATATTACCTGTGGTAAACTGCACAGCAAGGCGATCAGCCACGCCAAGTAGAGCATCATTTTGCTTCGTTTTCTTGCTATGGCCAAGCGTAGAGGGTAAAGTATGGCAAAGAATCTGTAACAAGAAGAAGAATTAAAAAAAAACCTCTTAGTTCTTATCTAAAGGAGTTAAGAGCCTGCTATGTAAGTGTGTGTTGGTCCCGACATTAATGTATGGGAGTGTAAGTTGGGTATGGCAAAAGAAGCACGAAAGCAGAATAAATGCAGTGGAAATGAGAGCGTTAAGGAGTAATGGGTTTGAAATTGAGTGACCGGATAAGGAACAAAGGAAAGATAAAGGGTCAGGTCAATAAAAACCGAAACCGCCGAGCTTGCATGAAGAGAGTGATGAATGTGGATGAAGCGAAGGAAGTACGCAGAGATCGTGGCAAGTGGAAAGAGGTAGTCTCTGCCTACCCCTATGGGAAAGAGGCGTGATTTTATGTATGTATGTAAGTCTCTAGAAAGCCGTGTGGTTCCGGGAACTTACTAGGAAGGAAAACTCCATATCTTTCCCGTGGATGTGTTAATGGGCGACTAAGGGAAACGACTAATAAACTTGGGATTCTTATAGGCGATGGCCTAGAAACCTGTCACTATTTGAATCTAGCTCTATATCCTATATCTTCTATCATTTAGCCATACAGCTGAACGTGTTACAGTGTTTTAAGACTGTTAACTCTGTTTACTCCAACAGGGATATAGACGTGACTATATGTATGTATGTAAAATAAGCCTCGGCCCCTAAGTAAAAGGCTAACTTAGTAACAGTAACTCGTACGTTTTATGTCATATATACATATTTATTACTTCGTATCCACTATAAGTAAGTAGTTGTAACAAACTTTCGTCCTCAATTTCAATCCGTATGAAACGTTTTTAGGATAAAAGATATCTTCTAGTCCCTTTCCAAGTTCTAATTTCTGACTGTGTTTCAACAAAAATGGTTTATCGGCCTGATTATGGACATGTCATACATATATACAGACAAAAAGACAATTTAAAAAAGGGTACTGAATGATTGACTGATTTAAGATAGCACATCTCAAATACTGGGTTTATTTTAATGGGTTTGTTAGTAGGTCTTTCATCAGCCGTCGCGTAATAGTGTCATTTTTAATTTACGTAGGTACATATAATACATAAATATAATCACATCTATAACCCTTGCGGGGTAGACTGAGCTGACAGTCTTGAAAAGACTGAAAAGCCACGTTGAGCTGTTTGGCTTAATGATAGAAATGAGATTCAAATAGTAACAGGTTGCTAGCCCATCGCCTAAAAGACGAATCCCAAGTTCATAAGCCTTAGTCGCCTTTTACGACATCCATGGGAACGAGATGAAGTGGTCCTATTATTATTTTTTTTACGTCTTAGATTAAAAATTATAACAATAACAATTGTAATGCAAAAAGAACAATAAATACAACTCACCTATCAAGTGATATGCAGACTAGAACATTCGATGATAAATAAAGTCCAAAAGCTCTAAGCACCAAGAAGAACTTGCAAGCTAGGTTCCCAGCCAACCACGCGTTAGTTGTTCGCCAACCGATCTGAAATAAAAAAATTGTAACATTTCATGGCTTGAAACCCTTCGTGGTGAAATGCCTGCGATCCCATGATGCCCTCAAAATGGCAAGAAGGGCGCACGGAGGGGTTTTAGTGGGTAGACTGGTATACTAGGTACCAGGAGTCCCACACTCTCCCGGGTGAAATCCCGGGGGGTTGTCCGTAAAAAGGATTTCCCCTTCGATAACACAAAAAAAAGGTATGGTTGAATGCTCGAGTAGTATGCAAAGAACGTGGCAAGTGGAAAGATGTCTCTGCCTAACCCTACGGGAAAGAGGCGTGACTTTACGTGATTATATGTTTAAGATGTCTCTGCCTATCCCGCCGGGAAAGAGGCGTGACTTTACGTGATTATATGTGTAAGATGTCTCTGCCTATCCCGCCGGGAAAGAGGCGAGACTTTACGTGATTATATGTGTACATACATACATACATATAGTCACGTCTATATCCCTTGCGGGGTAGACAGAGCCAGCAGTCTTGAAATGACTGATAAACGTTGGCCACGTTCAGCTATATGTGTACGTACATATGTATTTATTGGAGTTGCTTTGTATAACTTGTATAACCCACTCCTCTGGGTGGTCGTGAAAGCGTGGTCACAGGCTGACCCCGGACTCTTCCAAATGAAGTCAAATGCTACGCCTATAAAGGTCTAAGCCAGAGTTTACATAAGTCAATAATGGTAAAGAGTTTCAAAGGATACCTAACACAGAACAAAGAACATAACTCATTCAGGGCATTAATTCACTGCTCTGTAAGTCTGTACCCCCGGAATGTTGTACGTAACAATTATGAGAATTCAACAAATGTAAAAAATATGTCCATGTTTATTTGGTTACCATTTTGCTGAGGAAGGATTACATTCTATTTTTAAAATGTCAGAGAGCGGAGTTAAAATTTTGCTGTATTTAGGTATTTTTAATTATTTTTTTTTAATTTACTCATATGGCAAAGCGATGGAGCTAATTTTGTAAATGTATTTAAAAAATTATGTCTAATTATTATGTTATTCACCGTGATTTGAAAATTCTGATGATTCATCAGAATTTTCACGAGTTTGCATAAAAACATTTATAATGAATGTCTTTAAGGGAAAAAGACTATAAGAAGTAATTATAGGTATGTATGTAAATATGTATGAATGTTCACGTAGTAGTTACTAGTAAGAGAAGTATAAAATAAATAAATATATACGGGACAAATTACAGAAATTGAGTTAGGTTCAAAGTATGTTCGAGACTTGTGTTACGCGATACTAACTCAACGATACTATATTTTATAATAAATACTTATATAGATAAACATCCAAGAACCAGGCCAATCAGGAAAAAGTTCTTTTCTCATCATGCCCTGGCCAGGATTCAAACCCAAGACCTCTGGTGTGACAGACAAGCGTACTACCGCTGCGCCACAGAGGCCGTCAAACAATATGAACCCTGTTAGGCACCGCAATTTTAAAATAATATGAAATGATTCCGTTTTAGGCAAAGGATCGTGTTTTCAAAACTATACTGTCACTATATTAACCTCTGTATCATAATTTAATCATCCACCTGAAAGTGGCATTCAAGTCTTTTCGACACTTGCCTCTATCTCTCCCGTAATTAACCAAGACGTGATATTTGTATGTTAAATGTTCTTATTTGCAGGCCTTGTGAGGACCAAGTAGAAATAAACGTAATATAGAAATATTTACCAAAACACGAAACGTAATTATCACGGGAAATCTAATTTGGGAATGTTGTTGAATAATGGTGTGTATGTGAGTGGTGAAGGTTATTCCAAATAAGGCTTTATCTACTGGCTCTTTCGCGTTAAAAGTTAAATCTATACTAATATTATAAAGCGTAAAGAGTTTGTTTGTTTGAACGCGCTTATCTCAGGCACTATTGGTTGTTATTCAAAAATCTTTTTGTGTTGAATTATCGAGTAAAGCTTTAGACTATACAACATCACGCTGCAACTATAAGGAGCAAATAAATAATGTAAAATGTGAAAAAAAAAACGGGGAAAATTATTCATCCTTCAGGGCTTCAATGATGCCCAAAATGACTATTCCACGCGGACGAAGTCGCGGGCACAGCTAGTAAATACTATTAGAAACATTTAGTAGTGTGGTTCCCGGCACCAATAAAAAAAAGAATAAGATCACTCCATCTCGTTCCCATGGATGTCGTAAAAGGGGATTAAGTGCTTATAAATTTGGGATTCCTCTTTAGGCGATGGGCTAGCAACCTTTCACTATTTGAATCTCAATTCTATTATCAAACCAAACAGCTGAACGTGGCCTATCAGTGTTTTCAAGACTGTAGGCTTTGTCTACATCGCAATGTTATTGTATGTATGTATGTGTGTGTGTGTATGTATGATGTTACGGAGATGTAACATCAAAGGTTTCCAGGAAACTGCTGTTAAGATGACATAATGTTGTTTATGCCTGAACGAACTAACGAGGGCGATGGCTTGCGATTCCCTTTCGGTTCATCAAACCTGCAGGATATGTATGTATATCTAGTTATAACTAGTTCCATGTAAGTCTTATTTATTTATTAGTTACATACATACATACATATGGTCACGTCTATATCCCTTGCGGGGTAGACAGAGCCGACAGTCTTGAAAAGACTGATAGGCCACGCTCAGCTATTAAGTTTAATGTTAGAATTGAGATTCAAATAGTGGCAGGTTGCTAGCCCATCGCCTAAAAAGATTTATTCCAAGTTTACATACACTTTGTAGGTTTTAATTAATCAATACAGTTCAATAGCCTTTTGTTTACATTTACTTGTCGTTGAAAAAATATGCAAATACTTATGGAAATTTAAAGAGACATCTCTCGTTCTATTAGTAACTGCTGATAGAACAAGTCATGTCTACTTGCCGGGACAATCACGCTAGATAGAAAATAAATTTTGAACCGCCTTCATAAAAACAGGTTTGTTCTCAGTTCGACCTGTATGTTTGTCTATATGTATGTATTTCACAAACACTACTCGTTTTCCAAACTTCTTCAAATCTCTTTTTTTTAATCAAATTCTATTCTCTCAGTACACTCTGTACATAAATCGTTTTTAAAATTGGCAATCCATTATATATATATAATTTAATAGTGCCGTGTGGTTCCCGGCACCAATACAAAAAAGAATAGGACCACTCCATCTCTTTCCCATGGATGTCGTAAAAGGCGACTAAGGGATAGGTTTATAAACTTGGGATTCTTCTTTTAGGCGACGGGCTAGCAACCTGTCACTATTTGAATCTCAATTCTATCATTAAATTAAATAGCTGAGCGTGGCCTATCAGTCTTTTGGCTTACAAGACTTACAAGACTGTTGGCTCTGTCTACCCCACAAGGGATATAGACGTAACCATATGTATGTATGTATTAAATATTGGATTAGGCATTTATCTTCCGTCTCACCTGACGGTAAGTGACGATGAAGACGGAGATATTACATGAATATCCAAGAGAAACCAATGTATTCTAATTTTGAATGTTCGCTGACAGTTCTTGTCTGGGAATATAGACGCAGGAAGTTCATTCCACACCATAGTCAGTCGAATCAAAAAGGAACTATCGATACGTTTAATTCGACTATTTGGTATTTTAAACGACACATACATACATACATAAAATCACGCCTCTTTCCCGGAGGGGTAGGCAAAGACTACCTCTTTCCACTTGCCACGATCTCTGCATACTTCCTTCGCTTCATCCACATTCATAACTGTCTTCATGAAAGCTCGGCGGTTTCGGGTACTCTTGACCTGACCCTTTACCAGGACGTCCTTTCAACGGCACAAGGGTACAATTTCCATCTATCTATGAAGAAATAGTGAATTGACTATTTATTTGTCACTAATACATTATTGTATTCAAATTTGATTGGAACTTTAAAGCCAGCTTAGAGCTATCAATTTTATAAACTCTTATTTGCATGTTAATCTCCAGACATCGCATTTTGCGGTGTTCACAATAGTTGTTTTACGAACCGTGAATTTTGATAACCCTTAGGTATCTTAAATTTACCTAACGAAGTGACTTTTCTGATTATAAATCCTTTGTTTGATACTAATCTTTTGTCTTAAAATGTGACATTTCGTAATCAATAGACTCTCTTTTGCCATATTGTCATGGTGATATTTCATGCTTATATACATAAAGTCACGTCTATATCCCTTGCGGGGTAGACAGAGCCAACTATCTTTAAAGACTGATAAGCCACGTACAGCTGTCTGGCTAGATGGTGGAATTGAGATTCGAATAGTGCTACGTTGCTAGCCCTACGCCGTAAAGAAGTACATACATACATATAGTCACGTCTATATCCCTTACGGGGTAGACAGAGCCAATAGTCTCGAAAAGGCTGAATGGCCACGTTCAGCTGCTCGGCTTAATGATGGAATTGAGATCCAAATAGTGACAGGTCGCTTGTATGCTACAGTTGTTGACATGTACTCGTATGTATATTTCTGGAAAACACTGAAACGGGAACAATAAGATTTGTTGAGCACGATGTCGCAGGAAAATTGCCTATAATAATGTAAAATGTCATGTGAAATAATATACTCCAACTGTAACGTTATATGTGTGACTGGACTGTAGACAATAGAGTAAGGAAAATGTGTTGAACATAGACATGTATTAAGGTAGACTAGCCCTAGCGTGTGATAAAATCGCGTGGGAAAATAAAGAGTCCAACGGAACTCTTTTTGAATGCGTTTCGTTTTATATCAGTTGGGTGTCTTTGATTGGAATAAGAATGTATCGTAGTGCCAAATTTAGCTGAAGCAGAAAAATCCATGTTACCATTAGTTGAACTACGAATCATATAAGTACACCCAAAAATCACATGTTTAGTTTCATTTTAATCATGTAAGGGCAGAAAAGATACGACTCGACAGCTAATGTTAAGCTAAATAAATTTATTTTTGATAGCCTTCAGAGATAAAAAAGAATAGGACCACTCCACCTCTTTTTTCATGGATGTCGTGAAAGGCAGCTCAGGGAAAGGCTTATAAACTTGGAATTCTCCTTTTAGGCGATGAGCTAGCAACCTGTCTCTATTTGAATTTCAATTCTATCATCAAGCATAACAGCAGACACGTGACCTGTCAGTCTAGTTCAGAGATAGTGATAGCTCGTCGCCCATTTTAGGCGATGAGCTAGCAAAGGAAGACCGAGGTAGAAGCCTTTCCCTTGTTTTGAAAAGAAGCAAGAATTGAGCTGGTTTCAGCTTACTGTAAACTAGTCGCTGACTTTACAGTAAGGAGAAAAATAAAATCTTTCAACTCAATTCTATCATCAAGCCAAAAAGCTGAACGTGGCCTATCAGTCTTTTCAAAGTTGTTGGCTCTGTCTACCCCGCAAGGGATATAGAGGTAACTAATATTGCAAATATCCCCCTTTAGAAACATGATTGTATTTAATATCATGGTAACCCTGATATATGATGATATATAAAAATCACTTTTTTTTAATTTGGATTCAAGTCTTAAATTTGATAAAAACTTGACAAAGCGAAATGTGTTTTGTTTTCATATAAATTGGATACTAGGCGTATCTAACTGCATCTATGTCTGCGGTGTAAAGTTACCCATATATAATACAATACACAGAGTGCTCATTCAGCTCAAGTTCACTGAAATCTGTGACACGGGTGTAACAGATTTAAGTGTAATTTACATTAGTGTAAATTCCAATAGTCTCCAACAGGAACACATTGAGTCACATGACGGATACGTTAATTAGAAATTCGATCGGGGGCTATTTTTAAACTGGCGTTTCAATTTAAACCTGTGATAATGAATGTAAAACACATATTTATTAACGGCCTCTGTGGCGCAGCGGTAGTACGCTTGTCTGTGACACCGGAGGTCCCGGGTTCGAATTCTGGCCAGGGCATGATAAGAAAAGAACTTTCACTGATTGGTCTGGGTCTTGGATGTTTATCTATATAAGTATTTATTATAAATATAGTATCGTTGAGATAGTATCTCATAACACAAGTTTCGAAATTACTTCGAGGCTAACTCAATTTGTGTTATTTGTCCGGTATATTTATTTATTAAAATACGGAAAAGTTACGCTCTCCCGGATTAATCGCGTGTCCGATTTATTAATCCGAAGTCCGACAATAAGCCACTTTTTTCTCATAACTCTCAAGAGAACAGTGGAATGAGAATTTTAGTGTACCACAAGCCGAGGTGCAGAAAAAACCTAATAAATAAATAATGAAACTATTCCCAGGGGCTTAGCTTTAACGGGAATTTCTAAAAATCTGATTTTTCTAGATGCCTTCGTGATAAATAACATATTGCGAATCGGCAAAACAAGTTAAATAGGTATAATAATATATCTTTGACTTAAAAGAAACAAACATATTTTTATTATGTTCATGAAAATAGAGAAATCATTTGTGTGTTTTATCAATAAAGTGTTAAATAGGTTAAAATATCGAAAAAAAATTGTCATACTGTTATCCTAAGTATTTTGCAATGACAGAGTTCTACTGTATCCACATTCGTTGATAAGACAGAAATTATTGTTCATTCATTCATTCATATAAGCACGTCCATATACCTTGCGTGGTATACAGAGCCAGCAGTCTTGACAGACTGACAGGCCACGTTCAGCTGTTAGGCTTAATGATAGAATTGAGATTCAAATAGTGACAGGTTGCTAGCCCATCGCCTAAATGAAGAATCTCAAGTTTATAAGCCTACCTCTTAGTCTAAAAGACTATTGTAGTAGCTACAATTGATATAAGCTTCGAATGTCCAACGCAATATGCACATTGATGTCTCAACACTCGAGTGAGATGTGAGAAAGACGCGCGGTTACAAAATATACCCCGAAACGAATGTCAACTAATTTCTCAACCCATTCGTCACACGAATTATGGAGGACGTTTATTTATTAATTTTAATAATAAATAGGGTCATTTATTTGGTTTGTGTATGATAAATTAACGAATGTTAATGTTAATCACGTAATTAATAACATTGCTTATGTATAGTACGGTCTCTAATACCCTTATTAGTGATTCATATACCTCACCGCTCCCCGATTTTGTAAATTGAACATACATACATACATATGGTCACGTCTATATCTCTTGCGGGGTAGACAGAGCCAACAGTCTTGAAAAGACTGAATGGCCACGTTCAGCTATTTAGCTTAATGATAGAATAAAGACTCAAATAGTGACAGGTTGCTGGCCCATCGCCTAAAAAAGAATCCCAAGTTTGTAAGCCTATCCCTTAGTCGCCTTTTACGACATCCATGGGAAAGAGATGGAGTGGTTCTATTCTTTTTTGTATTCGTGCCAGGAACCACACGGCACTTTTGCGGCACAGTTTAATTTTGCAAATAAATTGATCAATAAATAACAGTCATATTATAACAGTTGAATGAAACGCACAATGTCGACAATTTCAATGAAAATATTTGTTGCAACCCTATTGTTAATTTCAGTTAATGGAATTTCATTGTTTGGGATAGGAATTTTAGAATTCATAAAATTACTAGCTTATAACCGCAGCTTCGTCCGCGCGTATTAAGTAGGTACCACCTACAATATAATACAGTTCTTTTTTCAAATATCAAGATCAGGTGTGTGGTTTCCGCCACCATTAGAAAAGAAAGAATAGGACCACTCCATTTCTTTCCCATGGATGTCGTAAAAGGCGACTAAGGGATAGGCTTAGAAACTTGGGGTTCCTCTTTTAGGCGACAGACTAGCAACCTGTCACTGTTTGAATCTCAATTCTATGATTAAGTTAAACGGATAAACGTGGCCTATCAGTCTTTTAAAGACTGTTGGCTCTGTCTACCCCGCAAGGACGTGGACGTGATTATATGTATGTACTAGCTGTGGCCGCGACATCATCCGCGTGGAATAGTTATTTTGGGCATCATTGAAGCCCTCAAGGATGAATTATTTTCCCAGTTTTATTCACATTGTCCATTATTTTATAGTATCATTATCGTATAGCCTAAAGCCTTCCTCGATAAATGGTTCAACTCAAAATGATTTTTTTAATTCGAACCCGTAGTTCCTGAGATTATCGTGTTCAAACAAACAAACAAACTCTTCAGCTTTACTATATTAGTATAAATGTATAAAATCTTAGTAAACCAACCTCCATAGGAATAACAATGAAAGTGACCATCATATCAGCGACAACGAGATGCGTCATGAGCAGATTGACCCGCGACTTCCGTCTGCGCGAGCGCATCAGCGACGCGAACACGCCGATGTTCCCCGCGGCCCCCACCACCAGCAGTCCGCTGTACACCGCCGTCACCACCGCGTCGGTGGGGGGGATGACGTCGGCTGTGCTGTTCATGGTTTTGACAGAATTGACGTCCCATTCGTCGTTTTGACTCGCATTTCGAAGCATGACTTCTTTTTTTTTGGTTAGTTCATTGTTCAACACTCAACTGACATTTTTCCGCCAGACTATATCTTTTTGTTCATATTTTTTTTACAATTTGTTTATGTTATTTTTTAAGAAATCATGTACACTAAAAACGTTTGGGAATTTGAAATACAAGAAACAATTTAATGATGAAAGTCTAATGTGCACATCGTGTATTTTAATTTTAAGTGAATTAAAAATATGTTTTATCGTCCTCATTTTATTTAACTTAGTAAATAAGTAAATTTTACACTTTCAGAAAACTTTCGACACTGATTTTTACATTTACTTATTTTAGTACCACGAAAATTGATATTAATGCCTTTTTATTCCGACACACGACACGATGAACAACTAAACTTATTTAAACATCACTATCTTTAAATAATCTCACTTTTACGGCTTTAATACTTCTAATTTTTAAAGTTTCACAATAAGTTTTTCCGGTAACATATGTTCAACATAGTACTGCACTTAAAAAAAATATATTAAAATTTTTATAATATAAAAATAAGAAATCAAATTTTATCAATTCTTAAAATAACTAACAATATTATACCACAATACGCGCGTTCTACGAATTCTCGTAGAGGATCGTAGCGGAACTTCGTAGCGGCTACGAGACGGCTGAACCCCGTAGCGCCGTAGAGCCATTTGACGCGCGTCAGTGCAATTCAGAGAAACATCAAATATGTAGGTAGGTGTATTTGAAATAAAATAATTGTAATAAAAACTATATTTTATACTAGTTTTTTGTCGAGAGTATCGTTCAATGGGAATTTCCACAAATTCTTGAATACAAAATCCGTTCAGCAGCGTTTATAGATGTTTCGATCATACAATTAGGGATAATAATAAAATGTAGATTAGGTGCCGTGTGGTTCCCGAAAATATAAAAAAGAATAGGGCCACTCCATCTCATTTCCCGTGGATGTAGTAAGAGGCGACTAAGGGATAGGCTTATAAACTTGGAATACTAATTTTAGGTGATGGGCTAGCAACCTGTCTCTATTTGAATCTCAATTCTATCATAAATATCTATCACAAAAAAAAGCTGAACGTGGCCTGTCAGTCTCTTCAGGACTGTTGGCTCTGTCTACCCCGCAAGGGATATAGACGTGACTATATGTATGTATGTAGATTAGGTTAGTACTAAAGGATGTGACTTCGCAACTAATAGTTGTGACTTCTTGTTGAAAAAAGCATTTCGAATCTGAGCTTTCTCTGTGATGCAAGATGACGACACATTACTCGTAATCCTATAGTTTCAAGTACATTATGTCATTTATATGTACATTCTTATAGCATTCGGATTTCTATATTTTTGACAGATGAATAGGCCACTTCTCGGAAGTTTACGTGGTATTAATTATCATGATAACCTAATTACTACTTTGTCTTGAACCTGACTCTTAATTATGCTTTACTTCCGCTATGTTGTTTGTCGAAATTTAATATCTAGCTATATTATCCTGAGTAGCCACATACAAATATGTCTGACAACTGATGTTCTTACCGTGATGGTAAGGAAAACTGTCCACACAGTAAATTCAATGTGTAGATACATACATACATATAATCACGTCTATATCTCTTGCGGGGTAGACAGAGCCAACAGTCTCGAAAAGACTGATAGGCCACGTTCAGCTGTTTGGCTTTATGATGGAATTGAAATTCAAATAGTGACAGGTGTGTAACCATATTTTTCAGATTTAAGAGATATCTATATTTGTAAATTGACGTCCGGTGAAAATGATGCAGTGTAGTTTGTTCCGCCGCTTCTTGTACGCATGCGCTTTGTAAGCGGTAGTAGTTATAATTAGATTTAAGTGATGTGACGTCAATAAGTGTTACCTTGTATCCAATTTTTTTTACGGTTTCGTAGGTCAGGCAGACACGAAGCGACTTCTCGCTTCGTGTCAAACCTGACTCATCCCATCCAGTATCATAGTCAAAGGCGCCTTAGGGCTTCTCCCCATAGAGAAGATATGAGGATATTACCAGGGCTATTGTAGCAGGTAAAATAAGAATATCCTATTATGTAAGTAATAAGTGCCGTGGGGTTCCCGGCACCAATACAAAAAAAGAATAGGACCACTCCATCTCTTTCCCATGGATGTCGTAAAAGGCGACTAATGGGATAGGCTTATAAAATTGCGATCCTTTTTTTAGGCGATGTGCTTGCAACCTGTCACTATTTGGATCTCAATTCCATCATTAAGCCAAGCAGCTGAACGTCGCCATTCAGTCTTTTCGGGACTGTTGGCTCTGTCTATCCCGTAAGGGATATAGACGTGACTATATGTATGCATGTATAACATGACCGTAGCCGAGGACAAAAGCTAGTGTATTATACCTACTTATGTTAACGAATGTGGTCTTTGACGCTATAACACTTGACATGTCTTGACATGTCAAGAGTGATCTCTCAAAAGGTGACTGACTCATACGCCCGAATACTGAAACGTTACTCAAATATTTAACGGCTACTTAAATGTTTGAGTAGCTCTTAAACACAAAATTCGTATTCTCAAACGTAAATTATAAGCATGTGTTAAATTTAAATGACCCCATAATTAAGTTGCGATCAAACGCCACTCAGTGTAAAATTGGTATACTGAAACGCTACTCAAGGGTAGTTAACTGTCAAACGAACTGTCAAATTGATTTGAGCGTCTCTAGATCTGAGAGTGGTCGAAAGGTCTCCTAAATCTGTACTTTTATTTGTAAATTGAAACTTAAACATTAAAAAATGTCTTTATCATCGCTATCGTCTCTTTCTGATCATGAAAGACCTACAGTGAGTTGCCGAAATGTAGAAAAGCTAAATGCATTTGAAAAATACGATGATGTGGAGTTTCGTGCCCGGTTCCGTGTTTCCAAAGAGACAGAAGAACCTATATTACCAAATATTGAAGATGAGCTTATAGCGCAACCTATAGGGCCAAGTGGCAATCAAAATTTTCTTGTAAGGACAACAATAATCAATACATATTTTTCTAATTAAACATGGTGTTTTTTTATAAAACCTTCATTAAATAGTATAATTTTCTACCTCTTACATCACATTACATTCACTTATTATTCATTATTGGAGACATTACATTCACTTTGGCAATATTCTTTTTAGACCTCTGTTTGAGGTTCTCATAACGAGAGGAGTTGTTGCCAACTTCTGAAGCCGCTTGCAGCAACAGCATTGTACTGCTGGCAAACAGAATCCCAAGCTTCACGCTTCTTTAAAATCATGCTGGCATTCGTTTCCTTATTTTCAATGATATTCTGGTATCTAAAAGCATACAATAAAGTTAAACATCCAATAATCTTATTTGTAATTGAACGAAACAGTAGTTTGTTTACAGTTAATATTTTATTGTTTATACTCACTTTTTTCTTCCATAATATAAGTAAAGAGTAAATAATAAAAACTTTTCAAAAATAATACCGCGCTCACTCTAGTATCACCATCACGTATCATGTCATTAGGCTAGAACGTTTCATTCTACGACAATTTGGTCGTAATTGTTTACGTTTACTTTCGTGATATTTTTTATAATAATACCAGAACATTTAGTAATAATGATTTTAAACCGAACCGAAATTTTATTTTATTTGTGTACCGAATAAAACTTTAATTGTTTTAACTCATTTAAGTAGCATTGTAAATATTCTTCATTCAAAAATGTTGCTTAGAACGAGACATCGTGAATGTTACCATGATTTAAATTATTTGATGGCTGCTTAGCTGAGTATGCCTTGAAATCATGTGAGTAGCCTTTGAGTATACTACTTTAATCTGAGATATGCTTAAATTTAAGAGCCCTTTAACTGAGTATAAGATTTGAGTAACGTTTCAGTATTCGGCCGATAGTCTGTCAACGTAAATCCGAATACCACTTAACAGATTTCCCAGTAATTTCGCAAATACGAGCAATTATATTGTCTCTAATTATAAATCACTTGGAATTCTTGATTTAGGCGATGGTCTAGCAACCTGTCACTATTTGAATGTCAATTCTATCATTAACCCTGAAACAACCTGAAAGTCTATCAGTCTTTTCAAGAATGTTGGCTCTGTCTACCCCGCAAGGGATGAGGGGTAGGCAGTCAACATCTTTCCACCTGCCACAATCTTTGCATACTTCTTATATATTTCAAGTAATTAAAAACAATTTTTAAAAATATGTGTAGATTTAAAACAGCGTTTGAATAAAAAAAAGAATAAAAATCTTAACATTTTCGACCACTAACACGACTTTAATAATAGGTAGGTATGTAAATAATCGAATTAACATAAATCTGGTAAATTATGTTAACGATCTCTGAAAAAATATTCATTTAGAAGCAGCAGTGATTTAATAGACCTACTTAGCCTCCTGTCATATTTTTTTGGCGGGAAATTGAAAATAAACCAAGATTGAGGTTACCTTCCTGTTCAAATAGATTTTATTAAAATTTTGTTTAAGAAGCTATGCGTTTATTGCTTTTCAATTATGTCCTGATTTAATTTTTATATATTGTTATTCGGCTCTCACAGAATAACTTTTGTAAACGGAGAACCGGCTCCAATCGATATCCTCCTTTTTTGAAGTGGGTTAAATTTCTTCAAAACACGAAGCTTTGTAAAATAAATTTCTCGGGAATTTTAACGTCATGACTATAATCTACTTATCTCAAAGTTATCTACTTAATGGCGAAATCTTGTCAATGGCAGTTTCTCTTAAATTACATTTTCCAACGCAAGTCATCTTGTTTACAAAATTAAAAACATATCTATACTAATATTATAAGGCTGAGGAGTTTGTTTGTTTGTTTGTTTCAACGCGCTAATCTCAGGAACTACCGGTTCGAATTGGAAAATTATCTTTGTGTTGAATAGACCATTTATCGAGACAGGCTTTAGGCTGTATAACATCACGCTGCAACTATTAGGAGCGAAGCAATAATGGAAAATGTGAAAAAAATCGGGGAAAATTATTCATCCTTGAAGGTTTCAATGATGCCCAAAATAACTTTTCCACGCGGACGAATTCGCGGGCACAGCTAGACATAAATAATATTAATTTATTTATTTATTACTAGCTACGCCCCAGGGCCATGTTCCCGGGGAAAGAACGAGACAAATACATATAATGTTATTCCAAGTTACAGAATTAACACGTGCACTAAATTTTAAACTACAACGAAAGTTTAATAGTAGAAATTAATTGTGCCCCACCCGGCACAATTAATTTCAAAAAAGAATAGGACCACTCCATCTCTTTCTGTATATAAGATGTCATATATGTGATGATATATCATATGTTTCAGTATATAAGAGACAATAAACAAACAAATAAACTTACTTTCACATTCATAATATTAGTTGTGATTGTCATTTACACGTGTTGGATTAAACAAAAGGTATTTGTAATATTTCCGCCCAAAGAATCCCAGTTGGAGAATGTCGGACAAATTCGTAATAAATTTCTAATGAATTTGTAATTGGATTGTAGGTATACAACAAATCGGATTTCTTTGTTGTAACGAGGAAAATTGGAAAAATTATTGCTATTAGGTAGTACCCATAAAAGTTAATTTCACCTTAACTTGGGTACTTTGTATCCAAGAAAGCATACATACTCACAAGCTTTTACATTTTACATATAATCACGTCTTTGCCGCTTACGGAGTATATAGAGCCATCAGTCTCGTAAATAGTGAAAGGCCAAGTTCAGCTATATGATAGAATTGAGATAGTAACAGGAACAGGTTGCTGGCCTATCGCTTATAAGAAGAATCTCTCTGTGACGGCCTCTGTGGCGCAGCGGTAGTACGCTTGTCTGTGACATAGGAGGTCCTGGCTTCGAATCCCGGCCAGGGCATGATGGGAAAAGATCTTTTTCTGATTGGCCTGGGTCTTGGATCTATATAATTAATTGGATCTATATAAGTATTTATTATAAAATATATCATCGTCGAGTTAGTATATCATAACACAAGTCTTTATATTTTCTTATTGTGGGATACTGGAAGAAATTTCTTTAAGCAGATAAAACTCCGAAACGGCTAGACCGATTCTCATCTCATGAAATTTTGTTGTTGAGTAGGTCTGAGAATCGGCCAACATCTATTTTTCATACTGATATTGAAGGGTACTGATCACTTAGTGGTAAGGGTTTTCCACCCTTAACATTTTTTTAAAACTAAAAATTACTTATTATTTATTTACATGGCAAAACAACGTTAGCTAGTAATTATATAAATAAAAAAAAAAAAATATATTTATGTATGTACATAACTAAATACATTAACGAAGACCAAACGCAGAATCACTTTCAATAAATTCGAAAACGTTACCACCTCATACTAAATTATTAACGCAGTCTACACACGTACTTATCACAGCTGTTCCCGAGATCCGACGGTCAAGGTTAACAGACACAATTGTCCCGGAATTAGGGTCGGGTCACACTGAAGGCAATCAAGCCCGCATGTGCGATTCCATTCAATCTCATTCAAGTCGGGTCGTAGGGTCCAAACGGGATGAAAAGAGGGTGAAAAGAATCGCCATGTTTTTACCTTTAAATTCTATCTATTTGTTAATCCGTTTGTATCTCAGAAACCAATTATGCTAAAGCTGTGTTTGAATGAGTGCCGTGTGGTTCCCGGCACCAAAAAAAAAGAAGAAGAATCCCAAGTTTACAAGCCTTAGTCTCCTTTTACGAGATCCATGTGAAAGAGATGAAGTGGTTTTATTATTTTTCTATTTCTGCCGGGAACCACACGGCACAATGACACACACAGTAAAAAAAAACATATTTTTTAAACCCCGCATACTTAATGTGATTCCTTTCAAATGTGACCGAACTTATCTACAATAGAAAGGTCTTATCGGGATAATACGGGGTAAATTGGGAGGATCCATCTTTTTTGTAGGTGTTCAAAATTAAATAATACATTATCATGATAGAATACCTATTTTCCACTTTCAGCGACCGTCGTAGGGTTAGGGTCTAAGAGGCCAGCCAAGAATCCTGGGCTTTACCTATCTTGAGAATTAAATTTCCAAAAAAAAACTTTCCGCTCTAAAAACCTGCATCAAAATCGATCCCATACTTTTTTTGCTGTAATTCCGTTAAACTGAAAAAGAGTACCTATGTTAATATTTGTGAATGTTTTCACACAAGACTGAGCTAATTTTGATGATATTTGGCACAGAGACAGATAAAACCTTTAGGAATAACAAAGACTTCTTTTGCTCTAAAAATTCCATACAACTATAGAGAAAGAGGTACAAATTGTTTTTTGGTCAGAAATTTAAATACAATCGAACATCATAACTCATCTTCCACCACAATCGGGTAAAAAAATCACCGTTCTTAATTACAATACAATCGTGTAACAAAAGGAGCGCTATCTTATCTGAATATTATCAAGAATACCGATTAGTAATTCTTATGACGTTACTTTTCGATTGATAATCATTAATTATTGTGTTAATAAATCTATTAGTGTGTAATGTGCATGTTTTACATGTGAAAAAACAAGAATATCGTATTATTTAAACAAAATTATATAGAATAAAAGCTTTCTTTCTTATTTTTTTAAAGAATTGGACCTTAAAAGTGACTAAAACAAAGTGCGTAACGAATAAAAAGTGACTTCGATAAATATTTTGTATCGGTTGAAAAACGCAAGTAAATTTTGATGTGTGTTGATGTGTAATGGGTATGTCTGTTATTTTTTAGCTTAACCGACTCACATTTACATACATATATTTAATCACGTCTCCATTTCTTTCGAAATAAACTCGTGAAGACTGAAAGACTACCTTCAGCTATATGTGTTTGGAAATGAATTTCAAATAGTGACGGGGTTTTAAAATTATTGGCTCTGATTACTCCGTAAATGATAAAGACGCTTTATGTAATGTATATTTTCTATTGCAGGACCCATAATGAACTGTTATCGGATGCACATTTTTCGATAAAATTCCGTGGAAAAGATAAGGAAAGATGTTATCACACGCGAACATCGACAAACAGGAACTAGTGGAAGAGGAGCCTTACTCGTATGACCAAGCTAAAAGTAAGAAAATCATCCTTATAATTTAAAAGTTAAAATTCCCAATCATCTAGTTCCCAAAGGAATTCCCAGTAAACTTGTCAATTTTTTTTCGTTCCAATAGGAATTTTAGAAAGTCCTCTTTCAGTAATAGTAGCCAAATAGACCGAATAATAAAAAAAGGCTTCAACATGCATGAACTTTTGACATCATTGACATCATATGATGTCAATTCTGTCGTTCGGGCCGACAGTGTTCTAGCGGGTGACATCAATAGATGCCCAATGGGTCCCGAAAGGCACAAAAGCGCCACTCCAAACTGTCCATGTCTCGAAGAATAAGCATTTTTACCCAACGCGGCAACTTTGATTCAAGATATAGATAACAAAGATCAAAGGATAATGAATGAATGAATCAAAGATTTATTTGAACAACTCAACGTACACAAGATTCTTAAACACATAACATAAAAAAGAAACTAAGGTGTGCACTGTAGCAATTCAATAAGGTCATAAGGAGAAACGCTTCATACACACCCTTCTTAATGACCCACTTGTTATAATAGCAAGATCCAGAGCTCCTCCTAAAGAAGAAAGAAGCAGAACAAATCCATAAGATAATTTATTAATCACAAATTTCTTTTCACATTTCAGAAGTAAAATGGTATTACTACATATTGCTGAACCGGCCGATAAAGGTGATCCTGGCGGTCATTTTGTTAGGAATCTTAGTTCCTATACTTCTGTACCAGTTCGTGTACGTCAGCAGCGGAGACTGGCCTCCCCTGGATGGGTATTCCACTGGCACTTGTCTTCTGAACAGATTCGCAAGAATTCCATGCGGAAACGGGTCCATGGAACAAAGCAACTGCCATTCCCAATGCTGTTATGACCTTAACACGAATTTCTGCTTCCATAGATTCCCGTCAAGGTTCTCTTACATCCTCAATCATCAGTGGAGTGAGAACACCATACTTGTACCCAGAATCCCTACCGTTCCATTCAAGAACTTACCTAGTATACCTGGAATTAAAATTGCTGTAGACGAAATATCTTCCACCCATCTCTCTTTCACTTTTTACGATCAGACTATAATGGATTTGACAGGTTCTAAATTAGAAAACAAAAGTTACGATTATACACTGTCAGCTCAAGAATTGAGTGTCACCGTGAACAGCGATCAAGGGATAATATTTAGCACAGCGAGAGGGCCATTAATAGCATCCGACGGAATTTGGGAGATCGCTTTTAGATTGACAAACGAAACGATGTACGGTCTTGGGGAAATACCATTACTTGAAGGGACATCTAAAGTTATATATAATTATGACGGTGGATTGAGTTCTGTACCATTGATCTTTGCGAAATCTAACGGCTCCTACCACGGTTTGCTGGTCGATGTAAAAGAGCCATCGGAAATGATCGTTGGAGGGGAAAATCAGATGCTCTTAAGGAGTTTAACAAGCCGAGGCCTGAAATTTCACTTGTTTGTGGGCCCTGAACCTTCCGATGTAATGAAGGATGTGAGGAAATTATTAGGGTCGAATTCGCAGTTGGAATATTGGATGCTTGGAGCGCATGTTTGCAAGTGAGTTGTAGGCATTTTGATTAAATTTAATGATATTTTTGTTATTATAGATCTGTGCAGTAGGTATAGAATATGAGGCAAACTTGATACTATAGCTTCCTTAAATACATATATTCATTTAAGGAAGCTATAATATTCTAGTTGCCGAATAAATGTAATATTTATTCAATTTGGTTAGTAGATTAAGAAGTAGAATAACCGAAATATTGCAAAATTTAAAGAAAATATTAAGTAATATTTCATACATACATATCATCACGTCTATATCCCTTGCGGGGTAGACAGAGCCAAAAGTCTTGAAAAGACTGATAGGCCACATTGAGCTATTTGGCTCAATAATAGAATTGAGATTCAAATAGTGACAGGTTGCTAGCCCGTCGCTCTAGTGACACGTTCAGCTGTTTGGCTTAATGATATAATTGAAAGAAGAAACCCAAGTTTAAAAACCTTTTACGACATCCATGGGAACGAGATGGAGTGAACATAATAATAAAAATATAGTTCTATTCTTTATTTTTAATATTATGAATTATTTATTAAAATTCGATCATTGAAATCATTTTCAAATGTTTCGACTCCGCATTCCTTCGTTTCGTGCGTATACAAAAAATGACTAATATAGATCATTTTTAACATTAAAAACAACAGTTCCAATTAAATTTTCAGTGAAATAGAATCATCACCATCCGAAGCCTTCCAACACCTAACGAACTTCACAGCCGCAGCCACTCAGGCGCAAGTTCCATACGACAGCCACTGCGGGACTTCCCCCATTGTTTTGGAGAACAAATGCGGTGCACAGACATACATAGACGAAGGCGGTAGATTAGTGAAGAACGCCAATAAAAGATTTACACCGCATTTGTCACCTTACGTAAGTATCTCATACATACATATAGTTACGTCTATATCCCTTGCGGGGTAGACAGAGCTAACTGTCTCTAAAAAGGGGACAAAAGGCGATAGGCTTATAAACTTGGGATTCTTCTTTTAAGCGATGGACTAGCAACCTGTTACTATTTAAATGTCTCTATTATTAAGACAAACAGCTGAACGTGGCCTTTCTACGTTGGCTTTGTATACTCCGCAAGGGATAAAGACGTGATTATATGTATGTATAGTATCTATACTAATATTATAAAGCTGAAGAGTTTGTTTGTTTGAACGCGCTAATCTCAGGTACTACTGGTTCGAATTGAAAAAATATTTTTGTGTTGAATGGACCATTTATCGAGGAAGGCTTTAAGCTATATAACATCACACTGCAACTATTAGGAGCGAAGAAATAATGGAAAATGTGGAAAAAACGGGGGAAACAGTTCATCTTTGAGGGCTTCAATTATGCCCAATATAACTATTTCACGCGGACGAAGTCGCGGGCACAGCTAGTTGTATAATAGAAGCAGACATCAAAACTAATGCTGATGAGAATATTCCTTTGCAGTGAAAACAATAATTATGTCATTGTTTTATACTCTCGTATATTTATTTAACCTACACCGTTCTGGGAGTGTTCCATTAACCAAACTTATTTTGATGAATCATGTAACAATGTCTAGAATCAAAATATTCATGGCCTAAGTTCATTGTAGTCTGTTTGCCTTTAATTAGACTAGATATAGTATATTGTAGTGTTAATAATAACTCTCAGATATTCTCCTTTGATACTTCGAAAGACCAGTGTTGCCAACACCTCAATTTCAATTGTAGATTTCTACAGTTTTAGCTTTATGATAGAATTGAGATGTACAATTAAATGTACATTTTTTTTTGTAAAATTATATTAAAATCAGATCATTCGATGATGTATTTCATGAATAACCAAACGCACATAAAAGAATCCTAACTTAATCCTAATCACAAATGATAATCTATATAATTACGAAAGTAAGTTAACTGAACCAATATTCTTGAAATTTCGCGTAAATAAAGTCTGATTTGCGAAGAACCTGAATTCTGTATTTTGTATGTTGTAAGTGGTTCTCAATTCTATCATTAAGCCAAACAGCTGAACGTGGCCAATCAGTCTTTAGAAGACTGTTGGCTCTGTTGGCTTTATCTACCCCGCAAGGAATATGGACGTATGTATGTATGTTGTAAGTGGCGCTAAATTACTCTCTTCTTGCATGCTCGTCGGTTTAGGGTAATCTTAACCTGACCTTTTCAAAGTTTTCAGGAACACTTTAACAGATTTCTACAGTTTTTTTTTACCAATTATCTGACACTGATTTTAATATTGGGGTTGGAAACACTGCGTAGGACTCGGGGCGATGCCCAGTAAAACAAATTAAGTAATACAATGACAACAATTATTATTATACCAGTTAGAATACTAATAACTAACCGATGCTTTTACGGCGAGGGAACACATCGTGAGGAAACTTGCACATTCAGACAACTGGATGTGTAACCATGATCAGTCCAATCTGTTTTTGTTTTTATTATTATTATTTTTAGTGCCGTGTGGTTCCCGGCACCAATACAAAAAGAATAGGACTACTCCATCTCTCTCCCATGGATGTCGTAAAAGGCGACTAAGGGATAGGCTTACAAACTTGGGATTCTTTTCTAGGCGACAGGCTAGCAACCTGTCACTATTTGAATCTCAATTCTATCATTAAGCCAAATAGCTGAACGTGGCCTTTCAGTCTTTTCAAGACTGTTGGCTCTGTCTACCCCGTAAGGGATATAGACGTGATGATATGTATGTATGTATGTATGTATTATTATTTTATTTGTTTAATTAAAGGTTTTTTCCGCATGTGGTTTTTGGAAATCTTCTCTAGCCTTCTGAGTTGCTTTCCATTTGATAGAAATTAAACCCGCAGGCTATCCAATACGGGGGTTTTTTTTAAATACTTAAGCATTATGTTGGCAATATTCTTTCAAGATTGGGTTTTCAAAATTTATTGTAGACAAAAGTCGCGCCGATGGGCACCTGCTGTTTGATACAGGTAATCCAATACGGGTTAGGTTTAACTGCAAAGGTTGCGGATGTCAGATAGGAGTCGCTTGGTGTAAAATCCTGACACACCTAATCCAGGATCCATGGTCAAAGGCATACCCCGAGCTCCTCTCCGGAGTGGTGAGGAATTGTTGTAAATATGTTTATATTATAATTACGAAAGTCTGTTTGTTACACTTTCAAACTACTGGACCTATTTTAATAAATTTTTGTATGAGTTAAAATTAAACGAGATCAAATTTTTTTTTCCGAAAATTCTCACAGTAGGCAAAAACCCTGGTAAGAGCTGTTCATATAATATTAGATAGATAGATAATTCATTAATTTGATTTGCTTCACACAATTTACAATTTCATATGGAATACAAATTAAGTAGGGTGTAGCAATACAAAAAGGTCACAACTCAACGAATTTATTGCTATAGAGCAATACGCTGATTTTCAGTTATGACCTAGGTGCTAGTGCAGTTCAATATACGCACGTAATCAAAAAAAATTCATTTAATATTTTGTTCATTACAGATACGTTATACTGAAGAAAATACATCCAATTCAGAGACCACTACAGAAACGACTGAATCACGGATTGAAGAAACCACATTACCTGGTGAAGAAGATGAAGAATGTGCAGATCTAGCCGTAGATTTCGAAGAATACATGATCCGAAATCATGCCGGGAAAATCTATAAAGGAATGGTTGAGAAACATAGCGTTATTTACCCGACTTACAGAAATGTTAGTCATGAGTTTATAAAGAATTGGTGGCAGTATAATGAGACCCTGGATGGAATATTTTTGGAAAACACTTGGCCTTTGGATGAAGCTGTCAAAAATCATAGTTATGCTTATTCGGCTCTGCCATATTACAATCAGGTATTATTTATTAATTTTTTTTATCAAAACTATATACATTTTTATAAAACCCAGATCCTTTCTCTTAAAAAAAAGGTGAAAAAAAAAACACTTACATCGAAAAAATTATAAAGTAACTCTATAAAATAATGTTAACCTTTTAATGTGGGATGTAATAATAAAAAAAAAAAATCTTGTATTGTCGGAATCTGAATCGAATGAAAGATACTTGTAAAAATATATGCAAGTAGGTACCTAGGTAAAAAAATTGACAACTAAACTCGGCATTTTAATCTTTTTGAGACTGTTGGCTCTATTTATCCCGTAATTAATATAGACGCTATAAATTAGTACTACCTCTGCATGTTAGTAATAATTTTTTTATACAAATTATATCTACCTATTATCTGCTTGCACTGTAACATGCAAGGAACAACAATGCCAATAAGTTTCAGTTAAATCCGTAGCTAAATACTATAGTAGTGAAATTATCTTATTTTTATTATTTATACTTATGATATATATTATTAGTTTTCTTTCGATTCAGGTATATCATCATTCACACCAAAAAAGAAATGGCGACTGACTTGTTTGACATTGACTTGACATGCGCACTACACTTACGCACTTTCTGAACACGCCAACAGATGGCGCCACTTGTAAACAAATGGAACTTAAAACGCGCTATGGTTGTTCATTCACTTTTAAAGACCCTCCCGACCAAATAACAAGAAATCATACTTACCTGGCATAGGGGATACCGTGATCAAGAAGGCGGTTCCCCCAGGGCGAGGCCTATCCATTGCACTGCGGATGGGTTGACCCCTGCGATTATCCCTAATGTGGATAACTCGGATGCGTAATTTTTGGTAGTGGGGACTGCGTACGCGCTGTCCCCCCCTTAATTGAAATAAAAAAGGAAGTATGAAGCATAGAGTGCTTAACAAATGCTCGTTTGGTAACGAATAGCATATATAGTTATATGAATTAATAAAATTTAACCGCCTCAGCGCTCGCTCAGTCGAATTTATTCATTTCATATCATTGTCGAACTACCTAAAACCTAAACTCAAAAACAGTTCTCAAAAATCATTTTATTTAGCAACTTATTCGTATTTTTTCCTTTTAATTAATGTTATAACTTAATTGTTAATCTTCAAAGTTCTTTATCATTAACAAGAATAATGCGCCGTGTGGTTCTCGGCACCAATCGAAAACAGAATTGGTAGGATTACTCCATTTCTTTCCCACTGATACTGTAAAAGGCGACTATGGGATGGGCTTATAAACTCGAAATTTTTATTTTTAAACGATGAATTTGAATCTCTATTCTATCATTACCAAACAGCTGAACGTGCCCTTTCAGTCTTTTCAAGGCTGTTGGCTCTGTCCACCTCGCAAGGGATTTGGAAGTGATTATATGTATGTAACACGAATAAAATTAAGACAGATAAAATTCAAAGAAATAGTGGAATAATCGGTGCTCTACCTGAATGTTTACAATATTGACTGCTCTGCAAACCGCTTATCAACAGTATCTTAGACGACTAAGGCAAAAAAAAAGATAAGTGGATAAGGAAAAATATAAGTGGTTCCCAGAATCAAGATACACTTTACTGAATAGAATAAATACCTATATAAAAAATCGTCAATGTTACAAATAATTTGGAACAATAAAAGTTGCTCATCTAACTGTATTGTATTTTACAAAAACCTTGTACTGGGAACAAAAAAAAATTGTATGTAGAAAATAACCCGGATATTTTTCTTTCATTTAGTTAACACTCAGGGTTAGATTTAATATAGAACTCAAAATATTTCAGTTTCATGTTTTAGTTTTGAACTTGTTTTATTTTTTGTAGTTAAAATAATATTACATATTTTTAAAATTAATCAATCTGATTTTATGCTAGTCTAGTAGCGAAGAACATATTCTTCTCTTCCCTCCTAGATTTTTAAAGTCAATTAGGTACTTATTGGAAATTTACTTGCGATAATCTGTTCATATTAACTTGGTTGGGATCCTTAGCAAACTATAAAATTATATAAATGCCGTGTGGCTCCCGGCACCAATACAAAAAATGAATAGGACCACTCCATCTCTTTCCCGTGGATGTCGTAAAAGGCGACTAAGGGATAGGCTTACAAACTTGGGATTCCTTTTTAGGCGATGGGCACTATTTGAATCTCAATTCTATCATTAAGCCAAATAGCAGAACGTGCCATTTAGTTTTTTCAAGACTGTTGGCACTGTCAACCCCGCAAGGGCTATAAACGTGACCATATGTATGTATGTATAAAATTATCAAGAACGTGGCCTTCGAATCTATAAAATTATTAGCTCTGTCTTCCCGTAAAGGATTCGTATCAAAAACCCGTAAAAAATACAATTCGATTCGGGGTTTACTTTTGGGAGTGAAGGACATGTAAGATATAATCTTCAGCAATTTTCAAGGGACTTTTCGTTATAAGCGTTCGGACTGGATGCTAAAGTAAAAATATTTTGTATTTGGATTTGAACAAGAATCGAACTCGCTACTTGTGGTTCTGGTGTGAGAATGTAACCACTGCGCTACAGAGGTCATTTAAGAAAATCATATATTTTTTTAATTATACTTATTTTTCCTCTGTCTAACTATATAAAGCTTTGTCTACACCTCAGAATACATAGGTAGGTACATAAATCTCTTTCTCTCTTTTGTCTTTGCGTGTTCCCAGTTGCACCCTGTTGCATCCTCCTCCACTAAGCTCTCAGAGCTAATACTTACAGAGGGTGCAACTGGGAAACCGGTGTAGCAAGTGCAAACATGTGGTCTCTGCCTACCCCTCCAGGAACAAGCTAAGATGAGTAGAAAATGATAATGACTTAAAATTATAATTACTTATTCCAGCACTTCGAAACAGCATTCGACAAAACGCTACTCTGGAACACTTCTCTGCCCGACGGTACCATGTACTTCCACGAACACAACGCATTCTCCAATCACTTCGTAGACGCCGTGAAGTTAGCTTCAGACGGCATCCCCACTTGGACCGCCAGCCAATGGCAGAACGGCGACGTCATGATCCATAGACAAAACGTCGAGACCTCTTGGTCGAATTTGAATAAAGAACTGATTCAAGCCGCGTTGGGAGGAATATCAGGCCATTGGCTTTGGTCATCGCCAATTTGCGGAGACACTTTCAACTATAATAGTACAACGCAAAGGGAGCTCTGCTTAAAATGGTATTTAGCCTCAACTTTCATGCCTATGATCAAAATTCACTCGAAAGGCGTGGAAAGACACCCGTTATCTTTCGAGGGGATCGAGAGGACAGTAGCTATAAATTCTTTGAGAAACAGACTGACTTTGATGCCGTATTTCTTCACGGTACTCCAAGAAGGTCCGTTATTAAGGCCAATGTTTTACCAATTCCCCAAATCGGAGCGACTAGCGATTCTTACAAGTCAGTACAGTGTGGGTGAAGATTTACTGATGGTTCCAAATTTGCTGCCGAATCAAGGTCACGTGCACGTAAGAGTTCCACCAGGGACCTGGTTCGAACTCTGGGGCGGGTCACAGCTGGTCGGAGAAGAAGGTGAAGCGGTCACCATGACCGACACGACACGGGATATTTTGACTTTCATCAGAGCTGGTTCGATAATTGTAATGCAAAAAGTAAGTGTGCAATTTGTAATGATTATTAAGTACCTACTTAAAATTTGGTGCCGTGACTTGTTTAGTTCACCTGGGAGACAATTTTGAAACAGGACCACTCCATCTCTTTCTTGTCGGTATCGTAGAAGGTGACTAAGCCTACGGATTCTCAACAGGAAGGACGCAAACGGGGTAAATGCTACGGCGGTGATGATATTCGTAAAGGTGATAAGGGAATGAGCACACTCATCTAGTGCAATATCTATGATTTAAGTATAAGCAAAGTAAGGTTTCCCTATTAAAAGGGTCCCAGATGTCAGACGGAAGTAATTCCAGGATTTTGGATGACCATAGACGGACTCGGGGCACTTACCCAGGGAGGACGGAAGCGGAAAATACTACAAAAATATTATAAGAATTCATTATAAGTTTCTTCAAACATACTGTTTAATTAAGTGCTTTATTATCTTTACCTAAAATTAATTATTTTTAGACCATCTATTTTCAGTACGGTTCTATATTTAGAATTCTTATAATAGTTGAACTTAATTTCCTAATAACTAAGCTAATTTACTAGAAGAGAGTGTAGGTAGTGGTTGTAATCTAAGTATGTTTTTTTTTTTGGGAATGATAGGTTAATTAACATTTCCAAGATGTCTTTCGTAAGACGCTGGGAACTAAAATTTTAAAGATTGACCAAATATTAATAAAAATAATCATTTTCAGAATCCAAGTGTGACAGCGGAATTGACTCGGCAACAAGCCTTCATATCACTGACGATTGCACTCGACCACCAAATCCTCAATGAAACAGATCACGAAAACATCACTACATCAATAGACTCATATCAGGCATCAGGAAAATTGTATATAACAGAAAACCTGACTATATCCTTCGAAGCTAACGAAGAAAGACTACTAGCGACATCTCTTGGCGATGATTTCGATCCATTGTGTGGTTTGACAGCGGTGTCCAACCGTTTCGTAACGGAACTAAAGATTTTCGGACTACCCTCCGAAAGGAATAATTACGATAATTACAGACTGATTTCGTCTGTAATTATTTTGTGTAATTTACAAACGCAGCCGGAGATTACGTTTGTTTATACTTAAAATAATATACATATTTGAAATAAAACTGATAATTTATTTCTTAATTTATACAAATTAGTTTTACCAAGAATGATTTTTTTTTTTATAAGAATTGATGTTGATATATTTACATAATAAATTTTTAAACAAATACAAAACATTCCTTCTTCATTTGTGTCTACTAATCTGAATGCCGAATATACTAAAAAAACTCAATACTAACCCATACAGCCAAGGATGTGGCCTTCCAGTTTTTTCGAAATTATTGGCTTAGTAAGGCAAGTTTGAAGACGTGATTACATGTATGTATCCTATTACACCTACTCTTTGTGCAATAAATTATAAGAATTTATATAGTTAACTTATGGAACTGCTGACAGTTTGAGTGAAATGGCGTAAGCAGTACTTGAACTATTGATTAGAATCTTTGATATAAAGGTAAGGAACATCGTCCGACATGGCAACTCAATCATTCCTTAATAGGAAAAATATAGATAATTGATAGCGTTAGGAATAATTTTATTTCACTCAAATAAGCAAACACTAAATATAAATTTCCTAACAAATATTTATTCGAATGATAGGACAATGAGCGTTATTGTCGCGGGGGACACTGATTACGGCGGCCAACCTGACCCCGTCTTGAACCGAGATAAATCAGAACAAACAACAACCACTCAGCTGCCGACAGCTGACTAAAACACACCACAACCTGATGAAGACCGAGGAAAACGGAGAGGGACAAGAAAACCGCAAGAAGAGCTTCAATCACCCGAGCCCGAGAATGCCGAACATCAAAGTCTTCACCGGGAGCTCCCATCCCGATATCGCACAAAAAATCGCATCCAGACTCAACCTTCACCTCGGCAAAGCCATCACCAAGAAGTTCAGCAACAAAGAGACTAACGTCGAAATAGGCGAATCTGTCAGAGGTGAAGACGTCTACATCGTCCAAAGCGGCTGTGGAGAAATAAATGACAATCTAATGGAGTTATTCATTATGATCAACGCTTGCAAAATTGCATCAGCGTCAAGAGTGACAGCAGTCATCCCATGTTTCCCCTACTCCAGGCAAGACAAAAAAGATAAAAGCCGAGCTCCAATCACGGCTAAACTGCTCGCAAATTTAACGTCGGTAGCAGGTGCTGATCATGTCATCACTATAGATCTGCACTCATCGCAAATTCAAGGTTTCTTCAACATTCCTGTTGATAATTTATACGCCGAACCAGCCATCACGAAATGGATCAAAGAAAACATACCTGAATGGAGGAGCAGTGTCATGGTTTCACCAGACGCTGGCGGTGTGAAAAGAATGACAGGAATCGCTGATAGACTTGACATTGATTTTGCAATTATCCACAAAGAGAGACAAAGGGCTAACGAAGGGGACTCCACAGTTCTCGTTGGAGATGTTAGGAACCGTACGGCGATCATGGTTGATGACTTGGCTGATACCTGTGACACAATAGTGAAAGGTGCTGAGAAGCTTCGAGAGGCTGGTGCTAGTAAAATCTACGCTATACTAACTCATGGAGTGTTCGCTGGGAACGCTATTGAGAAGATAAACGCTTCGTGTTTGGAAGGGATTGTGGTGACAAATACGATACCTCAGGAGAAGCACATGAAATTGTGTCCTAAATTGCAAACAATTGATATATCTGTGATGCTGGCGGAGGCAATAAGACGTACGCATTACGCAGAATCCGTTTCTTATTTGTTCAATAATGTGCCATATTAATTTTATGGGTGCCATCTTAAAAAATATCGTCTTGCATTTCAACTTGTGCGATTAATTATATATTTTTTACTGTTTTATTTGATAAAAGTTCGTTATATTTTTTTACAAAATGTTGTTTTTGTGTTCTCTCCTTTAAATATATAGCCGATTTCTGCAATCTCTACTATTTAATCGTCCCCAAATTTAACACCCTAATTTCTAAGAAAACCAAAATGTATAGTAACAGATGCTTCCGAAAAAGGGGGCACATTCTAAGAATGAGACCTTAGTCGTATGATTTTTGGAGTGTTTTATTTAGAAAAACATCGTTGGAGAATTAAAGTTGTATTGTTTTGTGTTATTAAATAAGTACCTACCTAAAATACAATAAAATGTAGAAAGAAAGCTGGACGGGTCTTTTGATAGAATTTAACTGACAAAATTATTTAGATGACATCACTTAATTTTTTTTTTTCAATTACAAAGAAGTTTTTATTTTAACAGCATTTAATATATCACTAGAGTACACCGCCGGCTGCGCCCGCGTAAAACGATGACTCCGGTCAACTTCCGTTCCCGCGGGAATTCTTTTCATCTTTACTACACGCCAAATTTAGAATTGTGCCGGGTGGCACCAATTAAAAAAAGAATAGGAGCACGCCTTCTCTTTTCCATGGATGTCGTAAAAAGGCGAAAAAAGAGAAAGGCTTATGAACTCGGTAATCTTGTTTTAGGCTATGGGCTAGCAACCTGTCACAATTTGAACGTCAATTCTATCATTAAGCCAAACAGCTGACCGTGGCCTATTGGTCTTTTCGAAACTGATGGCTCTGTCTACACCACAAGGGGTATAGATGTATTTGTAGACAGGAAAAAACCGCGTTATTCCATAATACCCAGTGTCTTTGAACTTTCTGTTACCTTTTGCATTTTTATAGCGCAATTAAAAATATATTAAACACTTTTTATCAGTATCGGGATAAGTTGAAGTCTTAAAGCGCTTTATTTAAAAATAAACATAATCACAAGGTTATCGCCTAGCCAGCAAACATACAAACTTACATAAAATTACATCATAATAATGTTTATATGATAACTGGGTTACATCATTTTATTTTTTTATTGAAACACAGAGCAAAATTAAGTATTCTATGCACGTAACGTGAAAAAATATGTCATTAATTTGATTTTTTCTTCGCAGCAATAAAGATTTTTTTTATTTGGTCATTCGCCCGAGATAACATTATGATGATTTAATACACGGGTGCCGTGTGGTTCCCGGCACCAATAGAAAAAGAATAGAGCCACTCCATCTCTTTCCTACGGATGTCGTAAAAGGCGACTAAGGGACATCCTTATAGACTTGGGATTCTTATTTTAGGTGATGGGCTAGCAACCTGTCACTATTTGAATCTCAATTCTATCATTAAGCCAAACAGCTGAACGTGGCCTATCAATCTTTTCAAGACTGTTGGCTCTGTCTACCCCGCAAGGAATATAGACGTGACCATATGTATGTATGTATGTATTAGTAGATAGATAGCTTTGAAGGAATTGGCTTGCTACCTGACACTGTCTCTTAATCTCAATTAAATCATTAGACCATCTATTTGAACGTAATTTTCAAAATTTGTGACGACAAAACGTGACATTTAACGCTCTGTCTAACCCGCAAGTGCTATAGACGTGAATATATGTATGTATGTACCTACCTTCTAATCATCAACAAGCTAATAAAAAAATATAAATAGAACAGATGACGTAGTTATACCTCTCCCTCAGGATACAATCACAAAGGCGTAATGTGTCTTTGTCAGTAGGATTCCAAGGGTGATCGATGGCAGTACCTAATCCCTTCTCGTCTTTGCTAAATTGTAACTATTTTCCCTAATACTTACAGTTGGAAACAAACATCCATAAATTTTGACAGGAACAGTTATTGAATAATGATGACGTTCCCGGGGGCATTTCGGACTACCCTGTGTGTTATTTGAGACATTATTCTACCCGTGTATACATACATATAATCACGTCTATATCCCTTGCGGGGTAGACAGAGCGAACAGTCTTGAAAAGACTGATAGGCCACGTTCAGCTGTTTGGCTTAATGATAGAATTGAGATTCAAATAGTGACAGGATGCTAGCCCATCGCCTAATCCAAAAGAATCCCAAGTTTATAAGCATATCCCTTAGTCGCCTTTTACTACATCTATGAGAAAGAGATGGAGTGGTCCTTTTATTTTTTATGTTGGTGCCGGGAACCACACGGCACAAAAAATATGTAGCAAATTGCAGCGATACATTTGTCAGGCGCATGGTCTTAACTTACGTGACCATGTTTTTTTTTGCGTCAGAACGGGACGCTTTCAGAATTTTGTACATAAGTAAATTAAAAAATATACTATATACTTAATATATAAGTTAATTATGAATAATTATCTATACATATAATAAAACAGTAAAAATATTTTGTCGGTAGGTACATTTAGTATTTTTGACTGACTGTTCTCATCAGCGAGATTTGAGTGCAATGTTGATATAAAATAAGTATAAAAATTTAGTTTGTTTGCAAAAGCGGGACATTTTTGCTCTCGCTGGGGACAGCGGGACAGGCAGCCTGAAAGCGGGACAATCCCGCCGAAAGCGGGACGTATGGTCACTTTATCTTAACCCACCAAGGCACCAAGAAATTTAGGCATATTTAAACAGGATTTTGGGTTAGTATTTTAGCCCACTCATAATGATTTAATAGGGCTAAGAGGATACCTCCCTTAGTATAGATAAGCGTGAAAACAAAAATACTTTGAGCAAACAACCAAGCCAAGAATGATATAAACAGAAGTGAAGTTAGGTGTGTTTTTGTAGAAGTGTATAATGAAGTTAGGAATATAAGTACCTACTATATATGGAAAACAGAGAAAGTAAACCTAAACAATACATCGCTTTAAAACTAAAAGACAATGTAAGTATCAAACTCAATTTATTGTAATAATTAAAGTTCATAATTGTACCAAAATAATTTAAATTAAAGAGGCATTATAGGCAAAATAAGTAGAAGGTAGGTACTAACATGAATAAAATTTAATACATTTTATAGGTTATAATTATGTTTACCAATTTTAAGACAGATAAAATATAGGTATGTAGGAAGTACCTACGAGACAGTAAAGTAGTAAAATTTCATTGACCTTTCCAGAGATTATTGTTCTTCCGTTATATTAAGTTCTTATTAGGTAGAAGTAGAACTGTTATTATAGTAAAGTTCATTACTCTTGGTCTCAACTCAAAGTTTTATTAGTCTGTTTCTAAATAGAAACCTTCTTTAAATTAATATATATTAGAAAAACCGTAAAATAACACTGAGCAGGTTTTTGTCTTTTTTATATGGTTATGAATAAGATGATTAATGATCACGCTTACCCGTGATAAAGATTAATTTGGACGGTGAAAATTATATTTCCCTCGTTTTGTTTTCGTGAATTTCTTTCATTGGTCAGTCAGTTAAAATAGGTAGGTAAATATAAATATAAACGGGACAAATAACCACAAACTAAATAGAGATATCTACCTATATTGATTGCGTAAGCCTCGAAGCAAGTTCGAGACTTGTGTTACAAGATAGGTACTTAATAACACAACGATACTATATTTTATAATAAATACTTATAGATAGATAAACATCCAAGACCCAGGCCAATCAGAAAATATTCTTTTCTTATCATGCCCTGGCCGGGATTCGAACCTAAGACCTCCGATATAACAGACAAGCGTACTACCACTGCGCCAAAGAGGTAGGTAGTAGGTACCTATGTATGTATGATGTGTTTTTGTAAATTTAATTCTAGACGTGGCCTTCGATTAGATTTTTGTAAATATTGGCACTGTCTACGTCGTAAAACAGACTTAAAAATAGCTTTAAATACATTCATTAAAAAAATTAGATTACATATGTGACTACAATAATTCCTTCCAGCCTGTTTTACCATGTCAATACTTTACAAAGCTGACGCCAGCCCCCCAGCTAGGACAGTGATGATGGTGGTAGATCTCCTGGGGGTACAAGTGGAACAGCGGGACCTGAATCCAGTGCTCCATATTTTGCTCAAATCGGAACGTTCATAAGAATTGACAAGTTTACCTAATCAACGATGTAGGCCTTGAAATATAAGCGGGAAATTCTCAATCTAATTTATTTATTTAAAACTAGCTGTGCCCGCTACTCCGTCCGCGTGGAATAGTTATTTTGGGCATCATTGAAGCCCTCAAAGGTGGTAATTTTCCCCGTTTTTTTTTCCACATTTTCCATTATTTCTTCGCTACTAATAGTTGCAGCGTGATGTTATGTAGCCTAAAGCCTTCCTCGATAAATGGTCTATTCAACACAAAATTTCTTTTTCGTTTTTTCATTGATTTTTTCAATTCGAACAAGTTGTTCATAAGATTAGCGCGTTCAAACAAACAAACTCTTCAGATTTATAATATAAGGAACGAAGAAATAATGCAAAATGTGAAAAAAACGGGAATAATTATTCATCCTTGAGGGCTTAAATGATGCCCAAAATAACTATTCCACGCGGATAAAGTCACGAGCACAGCTAGTTTAAAATAAAAATGTAAAAAATTAAGGCTAAATAAAAAATCATCAACAAATATTGCCATTTAGCATACGTAATAAACGTAGGTACCTTCCCACCTAAACGGCAACATGGCGCCCGACTCCCGCCATAAATCCCGGCTAATCCTTCTTACTGTGATTTATTCCGGGACAAATAACTTTACAGAAAAACCCGATGCGCACTATCCCGATCCTGGACGAGGGGGAATTCACCCTGGCCGACAGGTAAATCATAAATAAATAAATAAATATATACAGGACAAATTACACTGATTGAGTTAGCCTCGAAGTAAGTTCGAGACTTGTGTTACGAGATACTAACTCAACAATACTACATTTTATAATAAATACTTATATAGATAAACATCCAAGACCCAGGCCAATCAGAAAAGTTCTTTTCTCATCATGCCCTGGCCGGGATTCGAACCCGGGACCTCCGGTGACACAGACAAGCGTACTACCGCTGCGCCACAAAAGCCGTCATAAAGGATGACGCGGCCAACAGTTATGAAACATTTATTATGTTTTATTATGCCATTACTGTTAAACCAAATATGACAAACCCTTGTAACCTACCTGCTACCTTGTACCGGTAGATTTTTGGTAAGTTTTGTGTTTGGAAAATTGCTTAAGCCATTCTATAGATCATGAGGCTTTCTTTAGTTTAAATAGTTTAATTACGTTAAAAGCATTTCAATAATATTATAAAGCCATACGGCTGAACGTGGTCTTACGCTCTTTGCAAGACTGTTGGCTCTGTCTACCCAGCAAGGGATATAGACGTGACTATATGTATGTAAGTATGTACAGGTAAGGTAATACTAATAATAGAAACACATTTAGATAAAACTTCACAATATCTTAGTTACATACCATAAATTATTCAGTAAAAGAAACATAATATATCCTACTAATATTATAAATGCGAAAGTTTGTGAATATGTCAGGATGACAGTATGGATGTTTATAACTTTTTTCGCGCAAAAACTACTGAACCGATTACGATGAAATTTTATATGTAGGTAGCTGAAGACCCAGAATAACATATAGGCTAGATACTTTTTGTCCCGGAGTTCCCGCGGGATTGATAGGGTTTCCATGCGGACGAAGTCGCGGGCGGCCTCAGTGCTTAGTATAATTTACTGACGAGAAGAACGTTATATACGGTTGCAACTTACTTTGAGGCTAACTCAATCTGTGTAATTTGTCCCGTACTTATATATTTATACTAGCTGTGCCCGCGACTTCGTCCGCGTGGAATAGTTATTTTGGGCATCATTGAAGCCCTCAAGGACGAATAATGTTCCCCGTTTTTTTTTTTACATTTTGCATTATTTCTTTTCTCTTTATAGTTGCAGCGTGATTTTATATAGCCTAAAGCCTTCCTCGATGAATGGTTTGTTCGACGCAAAAATATTTTTTCAATTCGAACCAGTAGTAGTTCCTTAGATAAGCGCGTTCAAACAAACAAACTCTTCAGCTTTATAATATTAGTATAGATTTAACTTGTGAAAAAGAAAATTTACCTACCAGGCCTACCTGCGAAGGTTCTTTTATTTTTTTCAGCCACGCTATTGCCCTGTACCTCATTACTAAATACGGGAAACCGGAACACTCTTATTTGTACCCTGACGACATCAGAACGAGAGCTAGAATCCATCAAATTATGTTTATCGGAGTTCTATTTCCAAGACTTAGAGCTGTTATGGTAATTATGTAATATATATTATATGTAAACAATACAAATCATTATATCTATACTAATATTATAAATGCGAAAGTTTGTATGTCAGTATGGATGTTTGTTACTATTTCATGCAAAAACGACTGAATTGATTACGATGAAATTTGGTATGTGCTGGCTGAAGACCCAGAATAACATATAGGCTACTTTTTATCCCGGAGTTCCCGCGGGAATGATTCCACGCGGACGAATAGTGGGCGGCCTTTAGTGTAACTATAAACATACTTATACCTTCTGATGAAAACACAAGTAGGTTCTTATAGTGTGTTGAAAATAAGTAAGTAGATCAATAATTGTTCCGTGTAGTTCCCGGCACAAATAAAAGAATAGAACCACTCAATTTCCAATGGGTGTCGTAAAAGCCGAATAAGGGATAGGCTTATAAACTTGGGATGATTCTTTTAGGCGACGGGCTAGCAATAGCAACCTGTCACTATATGAATCTCAATTCTATCATTAAGCCAAACAGCTGAACGTGGCCTTTCAGTCTTTTAAAGGCTGTTGCTGTACCCCGCAAGGGATATTGACGTAATTATATATATGTATGTAGATCTATTAATTTCTCATTGACATAGGAGCTATTTTGTATGTTCTCAAACTGTGTGGTTTCTGGCCATCTAGATATTCATCCAATAATTATTTTTTTCGTGACAAATACGTATCTACCTACGTCTAATATTTACAATTAACATAGGAATGCGAATATAATTAAGTATGTCCGTCGGGTCAAAAGTACCCGAAACCGCCGAGCTTGCATGAAGAGAGTTATGAATGTGGATGAAGCAAAGGAAATATGCAGAGATCGTGGCAAGTGGAAAGAGGTAGTCTCTGCCTACCCCTCCAGGAAAGAGGCGTGATTTTATGTATGTATGTCCGTCTCCGTCTGTTACCCACCTACAAAATTACCAAGCCATTTTTCACATCTTATTGTTTGTGGATGATATGTACTGGAAATACGTGACCTTTTTTGGGTTTTAATAAAGAATAATGAAGTATGCAATGAGCGATAAAGTAATTTTATGTTCTACACGCCAGCTTGCGCATACAAGATAAGGGTGCTGATGTCACTGGAAAGTTCCTGGTTCTGTCCAAAAATTCCATATATAATTTAATAAATGCGAATAACTGACTGTCTGTCACACTTCTATTATTTTTATTATAGGGACGGGAAAAAGTAAGTTGAACACGAGTTAAGCGTGGCGGGAAAGCTAGTTTACTATGCTTATTTTAAGCCTATAACCTATATAATTATGTATAAGTATAGGTTATGTGTCAAACTACCCACTTCTTAGCAAAGACCTCATAATTTCTCTAATAGTCTCGATTCAAGACTTCCTCTTAATAAAAAGTATTTATTTATTTAATTAAACTTCATTACACAAAACACAAATGTATAGCACAATTGGCGGGGACTCAATGTTAAAAGCATTCTGTACCAGTCAACCATTGGGACTGACAGAGAACGTTACCTTTTTTTTAAATTTTTAAATTTTCAGGCTCCTACATACAGCGGGAAACTGGGCGAGCTGTCAAACCGTATGATTGTCAACATAGTGGACGCTTACACTATGCTTGAGGAGTATTTAGCCAGCAGTTCTTTCTTAACCGGCAATTCTATGACGGTGGCCGACTTGAGCGTGCTTACTACCGTCTCCTCGCTGAACGGGCTACACCCGATTGATGGAAGAAAGTGAGTGGGTGCTTGATAAAATGTAGAATGGAATTTGCACTGAATTAAGTAGAAAATGAACACTTCACATGATTCAGATGCGTCAGTCTCCACAGATTACGGATAGTTTAAACTTTTTTTATATATGAAGGTATTATTTTAAAATATTGTTGGTTATCTCGGATTCTGAACTAAAATCGCATAATTTTGACACTGCACTGCTTTGTGCAAGATAAGTAGGTACATAGGTAACAGTTGGCAAAGCATAAACGCGTTAAAAATTATAAGGCTATATATTTACATCAGCTCCAGTGTCTATCAAAAATTTACATGAATGGAGTGAACCTTCAAACCTTTACTTTTAGTATTAATTTTTTAAACATACCTGTGACTTACGTGGGCTATTAATCTGCACATATTCTGCCGTATTTTGAGCAGTTTTGACCTGAAACGTTTATTTCAGATTCCCCAAACTAACAAAATGGCTGAACACAATGAATGACATGGACGTTTGCAGAAGAATCAACGCTCCCGGGAGTGAGTTGCACGTCATGGGACTAAAGGCTCTGATGACAAATTACAAATCCAATCAGAAGTCAAAACTTTAGCATAAATTAATTTTTTTTTTCTCAACGCATCGAGGTGAAGTTTCAAATATATTTTTTTTTTTCTAAAAACACTTTTGTGACACACACACACACTAAAAAATATCTGTCTATCTAATGGGTGTTATCTTCCTAATAAGAAGCTGTATTTTCACCAATCTTAGAAACAAAATAAAAATCGATACAGTCAAAGACTGGAAATGAAGATTTTGTTCTCACAAGCTTTAGAGTAGGAAGTAAGCGTAATGCATTGATTGATATATTAGATTATATTAATCATTATTATTTATAATAGCGATAGAATTTCGCGCGATAAAAACAGGATCGCGCGTGCAAGTTGTATTTTCAAAACTGAGCTAAGTTCACCAAATTCCCAAACTAAATACAAACACAGTTAAGAATCACAGGTTTTTTATTCAATAACTAAAAAGAAATGCAAAGATTTTTCCAACTTTACACTCTGTAACGTCTAGACATGGGGCTACCATAATGTGGATAACTTGACAAATTAATGATTACAAAAACGTTACACATTTATATCTCGTCACAATCACTAGTGTTCTTTCAAACGGACTTTTTATATCGCTGTCCTTGTCATACTGTTGGGTGGAGACAGGGACAAAATATAGTAGAAATTATATATGAACAGGACTCCATATCTACTGAAGCATAAAATTACTTAAGTCATCAGTATATTCTATATGTGATGTATTTAAAATTTATCGAAGACAATGAGTTATTAGAGAAAACCTTTTTAAAATAAATAATACGATCTTTACAATACAGTGTTGATTCAGCTGAACGAGACCTTGGTCTCAGAGACTATTGGCTCTGTCTACCTCGAAAGGGGAAAAGAAAAGGTATAAGTATTAGGCACGATATAGACGTGACTTTATGTTTGTATATTTATAACGCTACTCTCAATTTCAACTTGATTTATGAACGGTCATATCGGCTTGCACAAATTTCTATTTCACATAAAATACGCACACAACATTTTTTGGCATAATTATCGTTTCGCATACGTTTACACATTTCAAACTTTATACGAACCGATGATTATGCCAACCAATTCGATTGAATCCAATTTGTGCATCGTCCCTCAATTAAAAACTTAAAAAAAAAAAACAAGACAGAAATTTAAAAAGTCCGTTTGACAGAGCATTAATAATAATAGTTTAAACATTTCCTATAAGTCTTATACAGTCTCTCGAACAGCCACTATAGCACTTAACATTTACATTTACAGTTCTCAGTCATACTATACACAAGTACAAGGGCGAAACTGTAATCCATGGAATTTAGTCGAAGATCACGCAACTTGTGGCTTGGTGCTCGGCAACTTGCTGCCCGGATGCGCGGGCGCCGGTTGCACGTAAGTCTTGCAGTAGCGAAGGGGCATTAGCCGTCTTCTTTGGGCGGTGTGAACCAGCCTGGATGAGAAAAAAGAAACTGAGTTAGAACATCACAATTGTATGAACGAACAAAAAAAAATACAAAATACGTCAAGTGAGTTCACTGCGCTGAAAACTCACGGACTTATGCATTTATTTCATAAATAAGTCTCTAGTGCACCTCCTCTAACTACATACATATGGTCACGTCTGTATCCCTTGTGTGGTAGACAGAGCCAACAGTCTTGAAAAGACTGATAGACCAGTTTCAGCTATTTGGCTTAATGACAGAATTGAGATTCAGATCACTACTGCACTGACGCTTAGGAAGCGGCAGTAAATTTAAAGTAATTTATTTGACGTCAACCAAACCAATGTTGTGAAAACAAAACATATGAAAATTATTAAGTGATTCGAAGTGTTCCATAATAATTAATAAAAATTTTAAATTTCGAATATGTATAATAACTACATAACAACAACAACAGTACCGTTCTTCTCGTGTATCTGCACGAGGCACTTGAAGCTCTGCTGCGCGCGCGCCAGGCTGTACTGCGACTGCGACACCACCTGCCGGGGGTACAGATACTTGTTTATTTATATCACATTCACAACATTTCCAATTTCCAATATATTTTTTAATAATTTTACATAAATACTTACATTACATACATATAATTACGTCTATATCACTTGCGAGGTAGACAGAGCCAACAGCTTTGAAGAAGACTGATGGGCCACGTTCAGCTGTTTGACTGACTCTAAACTACTTTATCAGTAGATAATAGTGATAGGTTACCAGGAGGACAACACAAGTTTTTAAAGCCCTCAGTCACCTTTTACGGCATCCGGCCGGAATTCAAACTCGGGATCAACTGTGTCACAGACACAAACGCACTACGTCTACGCCACACTTTAGTATACCAAACTTTCCGAACCCAAAGAGACCAAATGTCCAGGAGACCAAGGCCTTAGAATGCCATACTTTTTTTTACATCGAAGGATAAATCCTTTTTACGGACAACCCCTCAGGTCTTCACCCGGGAGAGCGTGGGACTCCCGGCACCTAATATACCAGTCTACCTAATATGCCAGTCTACCTAATATGCCAGTCTACCTAATATGCCAGTCTACCTAATATGCCAGTCTACCTAATATGCCAGTCTACCTAATATGCCAGTCTACCTAATATGCCAGTCTACCTAATATGCCAGTCTACCTAATATGCCAGTCTACCTAATATGCCAGTCTACCTAATATACCAGTCTACCTAATATACCAGTCTACCTAATATACCAGTCTACCTAATATACCAGTCTACCTAATATACCAGTCTACCTAATATACCAGTCTACCTAATATACCAGTCTACCTAATATACCAGTCTACCTAATATACCAGTCTACCTAATATACCAGTCTACCTAATATACCAGTCTACCTAATATACCAGTCTACCTAATATACCAGTCTACCTAATATGCCAGTCTACCTAATATGCCAGTCTACCTAATATACCAGTCTACCTAATATACCAGTCTACCTAATATGCCAGTCTACCTAATATGCCAGTCTACCTAATATGCCAGTCTACCTAATATGCCAGTCTACCTAATATGCCAGTCTACCTAATATGCCAGTCTACCTAATATGCCAGTCTACCTAATATGCCAGTCTACCTAATATGCCAGTCTACCTAATATGCCAGTCTACCTAATATGCCAGTCTACCTAATATGCCAGTCTACCTAATATGCCAGTCTACCTAATATGCCAGTCTACCTAATATGCCAGTCTACCTAATATGCCAGTCTACCTAATATGCCAGTCTACCTAATATGCCAGTCTACCTAATATGCCAGTCTACCTAATATGCCAGTCTACCTAATATGCCAGTCTACCTAATATGCCAGTCTACCTAATATGCCAGTCTACCTAATATGCCAGTCTACCTAATATGCCAGTCTACCTAATATGCCACGATACTTCCCGGTTGCCCGGCGAGAATGTTAATGGTAGAAAATGGTAGAAACCTTAGTGGCTCCGAACTGTATGCGAGCTTTGCCCTTGACGAGCGTGGCCGCTATTTGCATGATGACGGCCTCCACGGTGTAGGCCGAGGACCAGCCCTGCTTCGTCAGCAGCTCCATGCAGATGGCGCCGCCAACTAGCACGTAGCCGCCTGGAATTCGATAAGATGATAAATAAAATTAAAAAAAAATAAAAAAAAAAAATCATTTATTTCAGACAATTGAGTCCATACAAATACAAATAAATTATGTCGAAAATAATCGAAAATAAATAAATGTATATATACATACATACATATGGTCACGTCTATATCCCTTGCGGGGTAGACAGAGCCGACAGTCTTGGAAAGACTGAATGGCCACGTTCAGCTGTTTGGCTTTAAGATAGAATTGGTGATTCAAACAGTGACGGGTTGCTAGCCGATCGCCTAAAAGAAGAATCCCAAGTTTATAAGCCTATCAATTAGTCGCCTTTTACGACATCCATGGGAACGAGATGGAGTGGTCCTATTCTTTTTTTGTATTGGTGCCGGGAACCACACGGCATTCAATTCGATAATGATAAATAAATAAATTATTGAGATCGTGGGCAAGTGGAAAGAGGTAGTCTCTGCCTGCCCCTCCGGGAAAGAGGCGTGATTTTGTGTATGTATGTATGTGTGTATAAATGTATGCCTGCCGTGTGGTTCCCGGCACCAATACAAAAAAAAGAATAGGACCACACTCCATCACGTTCCCATGGATGTCGTAAAAGGCGACTCAGGGATAGGCTTATAAAATTGCGATCCTTTTTTTTAGGCGATGGGCTAGCAACCTGTCACTATTTGAATCTCGATTCTATCATTGAGCCAAATAGCTGAACGTGGCTAGTCTGTTCAAGACTGTTGGCTCTGTCTACCCCGCAAGGGATAAAGACGTGACCATATCCCTTAGTCACCTTTTACGACATTCATGGGAAAGCGATGGAATGGTCCTATTCTTTTTTGTATTGGTGCCGGGAACCACACTTAAGAACTTAATCTTGAAATAGCTCCAAACAGACATAACGTTCGGTCGCGGTTCACCAGAATCATCAACGTAAAACACTACTGACCGGAGATGATGGGGTAGACCACCCTCACGAAAGGAGGTTCGAACGGGTACGTCTCCTTGAACATGATGTTGAGCAGAATGGCGTCCTTGCCCTCCTTCTCCTTCAGCAGCAGCAGGTCGCTGTGCAGCGGGCTGTCCGGGTCCACGGAGCGCAGCCGGATGTTCCACTCGTACAGCGAGTCGTTCACCAGCTCTGCCGATGTTGTAATGTGTACCAATACATACATGTGTGTATGTACATAGATATTATCGCGAAATCGTTACCACTCTATATTGTAATGTGAACCAATACATACACACATATGTACATAAATAATAAATAAATATATACGGGACGGGACAAATTACACTGATTGAGTTAGCCTCGAAGTAAGTTCGAAACTTGTGTTACGAGATACTAACTCAATGATAATGTATTGTATAATAAATACTTATATAGATAAACATCCAAGACGCAGGCCAATAAGAAAAAGTTCTTTTCTCATCATGCCCTGGCCGAGATTCGAACCCGGGACCACCGGTGTCACAGACAAGCGTACTACCGCTGAGCCACAGAGGCCGTTTATTATACATAGATATTATCGCGAAATCGTTACCACTCTATATTGTGAAGTGAACCAATACATACACACATACATAGATATTATCGCGACTTTATCCCTTGCGGAGTAGATAGAGCCAACAGTCTTGTATAGGCGGATAGACCACGCTCAGCTGTTTGGATTAATGATAGAATTGAGATTCAAATACTGACAGGCTGCTAGCCCATCGCCTAAAAGAGGAATCTCAAATTTATAAGCCTATCCCTTAGTCGCCTTTTACGACATCTTTGTGGGAGCGAGATGGATATTGGTGCCGGAAACCACACGGCAATCATTAACCAATAATAGCGATTAATCTATGTCGACATCCCAAATGTCAAACGCTACAGCGCGAATGCAAAACCGTGCAAAGATTTCACGGATTGGAGCATGAATACAACATCGTGTGTCGCGAGATACCCCAGGCGTCTCAACAGCCTACAGAAATATATTTATTCAAAATTATTATTTTTTAAATAGATAAATCATGAAGAGCTACTAAACACACAAACAAATGTATAAAAAAAAACCTATATATTTTATTGGGATATTCTACACAACGTTAACAATACCAAGAAGGAAAACACATTAAAGATCAAATCACATATAAAAAAAAAGAATAGTAAAAAGAAAAAAGTATACATTTTCCAAAAAAAAAAATGATAATAAATTAATCGTTTATCTTAGCAATATTACTCACCAATAGAGTACATGTTATTCTTGAAAGAATGAGAACGATATATGTCTCTAAGTTCCTTCATGAGTCTGTCTGTTGCCTGGAGACTTCCGGATACACTGCCCGAGAGGTAGTCCTGTCTCTGGTTTTGTCTGAGTCGCTCTAGCGTTGCTAAATGTTCGGTTTCCATGTCGTCCTGAAAGGTTACATGCAGACTGTTGTTATACATACATATGGGCACGTCTATATCCTTTGCAGGGTAGACAGAGCCAAGTCTTGAAAAGACTGATAGGCCATGTTCAGCTATTTGGCTTAATGATAGAATTGAATTTCAAATAGTGACAGGTTTCTAGTCAATCGCCTAAAGAAGAATCCCAAGTTTGTAAGCCTACCCCTTAGTCGCCTTTTATGACATACATGGGAGCGAGATGGGAGTGGTTCTATTCTTTTTTCTATTGTTGCTGGTAACCACACAGATCTTTGTGATTTATTACTAGTAATACATACATATTACATACATACATAAAATCACGCCTCTTTCCTGGAGGGGTAGGCAGAGACTACCTCATTAATAGTAATATTTACTATTAAAGACGAATATTGTAGTAAGCTTGTCTGTGACACCATAGGTCCTGGGTTCGAATCCCGGCCAGGGCATCATGAGAAAAGAACTTTTTCTGATTGGCCTGGGTCTTGGATGTTAATCTATATAAGTATTTATTACAAAATATAGTATCGTTGAGTTAGTATCTCGTAACACAAGTCTCGAACTTACTTCGAGGCTAACTCAATCAGTGTAATTTGTCCCGTATATATTTATTTATTTACTTTTACTACATCCAAGGGAGCGAGATGGGAGTGGTTCTATTCCTTTTAGTGGTGCCGGGAACCACACGGCAACGGCAAAAAAATCTTATAAATTCACAATATCGGAGCAAAAAGGCCAACAATAATAACAATACATCTACAACCCTGTCATATTTCCACATCTGCCGTGGTACAACTAAAATGCCGTTATCTGACATCAGGATTATCACCAGTAGAATAAGAAAAAAAAAATCCCTTTCGATCTGTATACGTATACGACTTTTTGATACTACCTTTAAGTCATAAACATGCGTTCTCATTGATGAATGGCATCAGTTCAAACCGGATTTTTTTCGATCTATATTATGTATACGACTTTTTGATACTACCTTTAAGTCATAAACATGCGTTCTCATTGATGAATGGCATCAGTTCAAACCGGATTTTTTTCGATCTATATTATGTATACGACTTTTTGATACTACCTTTAAGTCATAAACATGCGTTCTCATTGATGAATGGCATCAGTTCCAAATTTTAAACCGCATTTTACTTAAAACAAGGCAGATAACCGCATTTCAGTTACACCAGAGCGGACATGGTCACCGACCTTGTTGCCGCGCGCGGCGTCGTCCACCATCTCCAGCGGCAGGTCGTCCTCGGCGTCCGACTCGTCGTCGTCGGCCGCCATCTCCTCGTCCTCCTCCGTGCCCGACTCCGCGCCGTTCGACGTCACGCTGCCCACTCTGCCGGTGACAGACCACCACATTGCCATTCAACATTACCGAGTGCACAAAGTTAACCCTTCGAACGCCATCAACACTTTTAAGCGCGTAGAAACTCGGCCGAGACGCCAATGATACTACATACATACATACGGTCATGTCTATATCCCTTGCGGGGTAGACAGAGCCAATAGTCTTGAAAAGACTTAATGGCCACGTTCAGCTATTTGGCTTAATGATAGAATTGAGATTCATATAGTGACAGGTTGCTAGCCCGTCGCCTAAAAAAGGATCCCAAGTTTGTAAGCCTTTCCCTTAGTCGCCTTTTACGACATCCATGGGAAAGAGATGGAGTGGTCCCATTCTTTTTTGTATTGGTGCCGGGAACCACACGGCACAATCTCATATAAATATATTAATCTGAACAATGTATTCTCTCGTCCACATTCTATTCTAAGTTTAATTGATATTGTGAGGTTGACGTTGTTTAAGAAAATGCTGCAGCGCCGTTCGTTACCGCTTCTTCTGCACTGACGCCTTGGAAGCGGCAGTAAACTTAGTTTTAAGTAATTTATTTGACGTCAACCAATATTGTTAAACCATACGTTTTGTCAATTATTATGCGATACGAAGTATCCTATAATAATGAATATAAAATTTTGAATTTGATTCAACGAGTGCACACTGTTAATTAACACCTTTAGGCGCGTAGAAACTCGGCCGAGACGCCAACGATACTTTAAGTTGTAAAAACCTTTTTTTTTTATCAGGCCAAATTTTTTGTCTGTCAAGCTAATTCATAGCGCAAATAGAATGTATGGCTATGAATTAGATAGAGAAAAAATTTGGCCGCGGCGTTGTGGACACGAATGACAATTTTACTTGCGGCGGCGTTCAAAAGGATAATACAATAGAATACATTTATTTTCAAAATTGTATACAATGTATCACTTATTGACGGTTACATAACTTTAATGTAATCTATACTAATATTATAAAGCTGAAGGGCTTGTTTATTTGTTTGAACGCGCTAATCTCAGGAACTAATGGTTTGAATTGAAAAATTCTACCTTTACCTTATTATTTATACCTTTTGAAAATACACATTAAATCTTATAATTATAATGCAAACTCATCATTAAAACAATTGTGGAGTTCACATACAAGTACCACAGAGATTACTACGCGTCGCGACGCCGCGCTCTGTGCTGCGTGCCCCCCACCACCGCGCGAGTTACACTGTGACGCGTATTAGGTGTGAAATTAATTAATATTGTATAAATTCATGTAAATTTTGTAAAATAAATCATTCTCATTACACATCTTTCTACTGGTATTTCATTTTGAGTAGTCCAAGCTCACAACAATTGGTGACCCCGACGTGATGTGGAGTTCACATACAAGCACCAACAATTGGTGACCCCGATTCAAAAAAAAAAGAAAAATATTCAAGAAAATGGAAAGAAAGGAAGAATATGCTGACGCGTCCGCCTCTCCGGAAGCAGTTGCAAGGGAAGTCTCCACCATTTCTCTTCAGTCAAGAATACCATCATTTTGGCGAGCACAACCGAAACTGTGGTTTGCACAATTTGAGGCCGTGGTATCATCATACAAGACCAGTGAAGATCAGAAATATAATCTCGTTATCGCCGTATTAGAAAGAACAGACATCGAGCAAGTGAGCGATATCATCTGCAATCCCCCATCTGCTGGAAAATATCAGGCTCTGAAGAAGAGATTGTTGTCGGTGTACGAGGAATCAGAGTCCAAACAATTTCAAAAGCTGTTAGGAGGATTAGAACTGGGAGAACAGAAGCCTTCACAACTTCTTCGTGTTATGCGAGATTTATCCGGAACAAAAGTCGCTGATGATGCCCTGAAAGTTCTGTGGATGGGACATTTACCGTCACAAGTACGAGCCGTGCTGTCTGTCAGCACAGAATCCTCGCTCGACACCATGGCCACGATGGCAGACAAAATGATGGAGCACACAGAACAAACCGTAGCAGAAATTCGACAGGATGCAACCCCTGGAAGCAGCAGCGGAGCACAAAACAATTTGCAATTTCAAGTATTAAGCAAACAAATAGAAAAGCTTACACTCGAGATTGCCGCTCTCAAGGAAGATCGATCCAGATTTCGTGGTCGTCAGCCCTTTAGAAACCCCCGTCGAAACAAATCGTCAACAAGATCGAAGTCGAGAAATGGAAGAAAACCAGGTGACCCAGAATGGGAGTGCTCCTACCACTATCGTTTCGGTGATAGGGCCAGAAAATGCCAGTCACCCTGCGCTCGACGACGGTCGGAAAACTAGAAGCAACATCGACGGTGGCGGGCGTTGGTGTTATTAAAGGGAGTAACCGCCTCTGCATCAGGGAGCTGAACACAAAGGAGCGTTTTCTCGTTGACACCGGCGCAGACATATCTGTATTAGCAGCAAGAAACAGAAAACAAACTCCGAGCAACACCTACAAACTGTACGCAGCGAACAATACGCCGATACGAACCTACGGAGAGAAAACTATAGATCTCAACATAGGACTTCGTCGCACATACAGATGGACTTTCATCGTTGCCGACGTACAGACATCTATACTGGGGGCAGATTTTTTACGAAATCACAAGTTACTCGTCGATCTACATCAAAAGAAACTCATAGACAGCGTCACCGATTTGAAGATAGAAGTCATAGAAACAACAAGTGATCAGCCGTCAGTATACATCATAGACAAAAATCACATATATCAAGATATCTTAAAAAAATATCCCGATGTACTACGCCCGATGTCATTGAGAGAACCAACAAAACATAGCGTTACACATCACATCGAAACCACCGGCCCCCCACTCTTCGCCCGGCCTCGACCCCTACCACCCGACAAGTACAAAGCAGCCAAGATGGAGTTCGAGAAAATGATGGAGATGGGTATTTGCCAACCGTCCAAAAGTCCATGGGCAAGTCCATTGCACGTCGTCACTAAGAAAAATGGCTCACTTCGTGTTTGTGGAGACTACAGAAGACTTAACGCCGTGACTGTACCCGACCGTTATCCCATACCAAGAATTCAAGACTTCACATACAGATTGCACAATAAGAAAATATTTACGAAATTGGACTTGAAAATGGCATACTATTGGATCCCAATCAAAGATGAAGATAAAGCAAAGACAGCCATAATTACACCGTTTGGACTCTTCGAATTTAATTGCATGACGTTTGGTCTACGAAACTCAAGCCAAACATTCCAAAGATTCATGCACGAGGTACTGCGAGGCTTGGATGACATCGTATATTCATTCATCGACGATTTATTAATATTTTCAAATACTCCGGATGACCACAAAAAGCACATAGAACAAGTCCTGGAACGCCTAAGTAAATATGGAGTATCGTTAAATATCGAGAAATGTGAATTCGGAAGAAACAAAATTGAATTCCTCGGTTATCAAGTCTCAGTGGAGGGGATAACACCGACCGATGAACGCACGCGCGCCATCTCTAACTATCCGAAGCCAAACACTGTGCAAGATCTCAGAAGATTTCTCGGCATGGTCAACTTCTATCGTGACTGCCTACCTCATCAAGCTGAACATCAATATGAACTGAACAAGTACTTGCATAACGCCAAGAAAAACGATAAGACGCCGATAATATGGACAATTGAAGCAGAAACAGCTTTCGATACATGCCGACAAAGCATTCTCGAAGCCACCACATTATCGCATCCAATGCCCGGTGCACCGTTATCATTGATGACCGACGCATCTGACTGCAGTTTGGGCGCAGTGCTACAACAGAAAAAAAAAGATGCATGGAAACCACTCGCATTTTTCTCAAAGGCTATGAGCGAAACGCAACGGCGATACAGCGTGTACGATCGCGAATTACTAGCTATGTACACCGCTGTCAAACACCTACGTCGACTTATAGAGGGGAGTGAAATAACTATTTACACCGATCACAAGCCGCTAGTAAACGCCTTAACAAGACCGCCGAGCAGCAGTGACACACCGAGAAGAGAGAGACAACTCCATTATATTAGCCAGTTTTGTACAAAAATCAAATTCATACATGGAGAGAGAAACCAAGCTGCAGATGCCATGTCACGTATAGAAGAAATAGAATTGCTCACATGGATAGATTACGAAAAATTATCACAAGAACAGAGAAAAGATGTCACCCTGCAAGATTTGAGAAAACATCCAAAGTTAACCTTTGCCGACAAAATTTTTGCAGGCGTCACTCAACCTATCACATGCGAAACATCGACGGGAAAAAATCGACTTTATCTACCGAAAGCTTTTCGTTACGCTGCTTTCAAAGCGCAACACGAATTAAGCCATCCAGGAATACGCACATCGAGAAGAATAATGACTTCAAAATATTTTTGGCCGTCGATAAACAAGGACGTCGGAACATGGGCCAAATCCTGCATTGGGTGTCAGCGTGCGAAAATTCATAGACACGTAGTCAGTCCCTTGGGCGAGTTTTCACCGGCAAGAAGATTTGAACATATACATACAGACATCGTTGGACCTCTGCCGATCTCGCAAGGTTACCGCTATCTCGTGACGATAATCGATCGCAATACAAACTGGATGGAAGCTATACCGGTCAAAGAGATCACCGCCAATATTGTTGCTCAAGCTGTCTACGAAGGATGGATATCGAGATTTGGATGTCCCATAAGAATCACCACGGACCAAGGCCGACAGTTCGAGTCATCTTTATTCAATGCACTAATGAAGAAATGTGGTATAAGGCGCATAAGAACTACAGCTTATCATCCTCAAGCTAATGGAAAAGTGGAAAGATTCCATCGCACATTGAAGGCGGCATTGATGGCCAGAGACGCAATTTCAAAGTGGAAAGAAGATTTACCCACAGTTTTGCTTGGCTTACGCACTGCACTTCGTGATGACAACACTAGTCCTGCACTGATGACTTATGGTTCTACGCTACGAGTCCCGTTCGATTTCTTTGTACCTACGAAGTCAAAGAATGAAGACGCCGAATTCATCCGTCAGTTTACAGAGACAATGTCAACATTCACACCTGTACAGAGAAAAATCGCATCGAGCAAGAATCTCTTTGTATATAAGGAATTGTCAAATTGCAGTCATGTATTCGTTCGCAATGACACCGTAAGAAGCCCGTTAACAGCGCCATATGACGGCCCATACAAAGTGATTGAGCGACACAGCAAACATTTTAAGATTGAATTGCCTCTACGAGCATCCAACATATCCATAGATCGACTCAAACCGGCGCACATAATCAATCTAGACGACAACATAGCAGCGAACGCGCAACAGAGCCATCCCCACTCTTCGGAACCCGCACCCGCGGCAAACACAGGTCCGCGCGCGCCGTCGGTTCACACACCGAGTGCGCCAAAACCACGCATTGTCATGAACAAGCCAAGAACACAGGAGACATTAACTAATTCGAAGACATCAAGATATGGAAGAAAAATCAAACCTAGTGTACGCTTCGCTTGAAGGGGGATAATGTGGAGTTCACATACAAGTACCACAGAGATTACTACGCGTCGCGACGCCGCGCTTTGTGCTGCGTGCCCCCCACCACCGCGCGAGTTACACTGTGACGCGTATTAGGTGTGAAATTAATTAATATTGTATAAATTCATGTAAATTTTGTAAAATAAATCATTCTCATTACACATCTTTCTACTGGTATTTCATTTTGAGTAGTCCAAGCTCACAACACAATCAATGGGAGTAATATGATAAATACATACACAGATACTTTAATAGTCACGTCTACATGCCTTGAGGGGTAGACAGAGCTTACAGTCATGAAAAGACTGAAAAATAGAATAGAGATTCAAATAGTGATCAGGTTGAATGACACTAAGAAAATGATCTGATTTTATAAAAAAAAGTGCCAAACTGTTAGGTTCCTCTCTCAGGTTACATCAACTTACCTTTGATGTGGTGCGGGGTGGACGGGTAGTGACAGTGAGTCCAGGTCAGGTGGCTCCGGAACACCATGCAATTTGCACAGTTCTCTCAAAAGGATACCAACCTGAAATTGCAAATGTTATTCATTAATGTTATTTTAAACTTACATGCGGTTACGTGGTGAATAGGACCACTCCATATCTTCCTCATGGATGTCGTAAAAAGCGATTAAGGGTAAGACTTATAAAATTTAGTTAGCAGCCTGTCACCATTTGAATCACGATTCGATCATTGAACCATTGGTAAATAGGTATCTTTTCACACAGACATGAAAACAGGAGGTTAAAAATAACATATTATCATTTTTATATCCCTTGCGGAGTAGACAGATCCGACAGCCATAAAAAGCTGTATGGCTCAATGAAGGAATTGAAATTCAAATAGTGACAGGTTGCTAGCCCATCACCTACAAGAAACCCAAGTTTATTAGCTATTCCCTAAGGCGCCTGTTACGACACCCACAGGAAAAATCAAAGAGAAGAAGTGGTTCTATTCTTTTTTCTATTGTTGATGGTAACCACACAGCTCTTTGCGATTTATAACTAGTAAAATTTACAAGTAAAGACCAATGCTGTTAATACATTTTTGATTTTTCTTCTCAAATGTTAGCTTTAAGTTTGCAAAATTAAAAATTCATAAATAAAAATCTTCTGCCTTTTTCACGGAGCGTTAAACTGCGATTACATGTTTTCACTTGCCACGATCCCCGCATACTTCTTCTGCTTCATCCACATTCATAACTCTTTTCATGCAAGCTCAAAAGTTGTCACTCTCATGATATATCGAGGCTTACAAAGACTTGCTTACCTGATTTATAACATGATTATCTCTTCCCTGTGTGTTACTGAGGATCTGGACAGCGTTTGTCACGATTGGATCCTCGCTGTCTGCAAACCACACCGGCGGTGTGGTGGGGTATGTCTCCTGTCAATAAATAACATTGTTTTAGGGATTTGCAGTAGTTTTGCTTGCCTATCATACATATAATCACATCTATATCTCTTGCAGGAAAGACAGAGTTAAGTCTTGAAAAGACTAACAGCCCACATTCAGCTGTATTGGTCAATGATGGAATTGAGATTTAAATACAGACAGGTGGCATTTAATATTTCAGTGTGTGTGCGATTAAGCTTATATATGTATAATTACAGAAGTAGCATTGGCACATGGTCTTAAATCCTGGATATTTCTGTTCCACTGGGAGTTTTACAAAATCCTCTCTCAGTGCACCCCTAGGCCACGTTAGTAACCTTTATGTTAAATTTAAAACTTCCATACCCAGAGGTGTAAATAAGTAAGAGATCATTTCAACTAACTCACTGGAATCACAAAGAATTTTAGTTTGATGTGAGTTTACCTATGTGCCATATAACAAAGTTAATAGACAATTTTGAATCAATATTGATAATACTAATGACAAACTATTACACTGTCTGCAGGCTTATCTCATAAACATTGTCCCAGTTTGGACACTAATACATAAACACCTATAGAAATGTAAATAATATAGGTATTGCTGTTTGATATCAATGAAATACTAGGTTATAAATACATTAATAGCCCCTTTATCAGTCATTATAAATAGAAGTCCTGGTAGTTTCACTTTGAGGAAATGTTGTGTTTTAAACTTATTTGTGATAGAAACCTGTGATAGTTGTTTGGAAGATCAGTTTTGTTTCCTCATTAAGTTAACAAATTAATCATGGAATAAATGACACATCATAGTGATTATTCAGAGAATAATACAAAAATTAAACAGAAATTATTAATGTTTTCTTCAAATCGTGATTAATTTGTTTACATTACACAGACAGATTAAACATTGATAGTAAACAATAATCAGCTGTAAAGTACATCATACAAATTGATATCTACTTTAACTATCACTCTTAGAAGTCAGATATCCAACAAAAAACACGAAAATTGGTTTCAATAAGACATCAAAATGGTAAAAAGCAGGTAGAAAGGATGACTAAGTGCCTTTGTCCCCAAAACGAGAGTTTTTACCGTTACTCAAACGAAATAATGTTACTCTTGACTAACCTAGCATCTGAAATTACTTAACGCTGTGTACATCGAACCCAAAATGATCGATATAACACGTAGCGAGCCACTATGCCAAGTTCAATTAACGATAACAAACGACTTTATAATGCTTAACACAGCTGCGTATGTCATTTTTATAGAAAACTTATTCAAAACACTACTGTAGGCCCCATAATCAACAATTCTTTACCGAACACGCAACTTTTTCAGCTCTCTTCATCAAAACTGGTATTACTTCCGTAAACCCATTGTTGACAGCCCTGCCCTCATAAACAACTACCCTTTGTCCTACCTTTGGATAATCAATAAACACACCCGTGTAATCAAACGTGTTCTTAAAACTCACATTATCAAAAGTAAATGATACTCACGGTAATATTTGCATGTATTTCATATTTCTTTCCACTTCTGCCAACGAATCTGCAGGTCAGTTCGTCGACACTAGCAGACATTATCTGAAACCGTTCATGGCTTTTTGGAAACACTTGTTCTAATGTCTTGATTTCTAACTTAAGTGTATTTAAGCAAGCCATTAGTCTGGCGTAACACTAATTCTAAACTAAATAACTAAGATCCACGATAAAATACATAGGAATAATTTTTACGTTCACTCCACGACCAAGCAAAATGGCGGAACGCAATGGCAGAAATAATTATTTCAATTTATTGACGTGAGAGGGCGCCAGAATGTCATAATAAATAACTTTTTAATATTGGTCAGGCTCATATATAAACAAATCTTAGACGAAGTTTTAAAGCCAATTATAAGAAGTAACTTCAGATTTAAAAATATTACTTCAAGTATTCTAAACATGTATTATAAAGAAAGAAAGTAAGAAATTGGTTTTATTTGGCACAAAATATGAAGAATACATTACATACATACTTACATATAATTACGTTTATATCCCTTGCGGGGTTCAATAGTCTTCAAAAGACTGAAAAGCTACGTTCAGATGTTTGGCTTAATGATAGAATAATTGAGATTCAAATAGGATTAGGTTTCTAGCCCTCAGTCTAATCGTAAATGCAATCTTTTCCAGGTTTGATGAGTGTATTAGTAACACAAAATCAAATGTGTTTATTTTTTCTTGTTAAGACATAACTATGTGGGTAACAATAAAGACAACAGAGAAATTGGAAATTGAGTGGTCAAATAGAAACTCAGTTTTCTATGGTTGCGTTATAAAATGAAAAGGCGTACTAACGCTCTATACCTTAGTATACCACAAAAAATAAAGAAAAAAAGATCCCATTTCTTAAATATCTCTGTCATTTTCGGTTGACATCGGTTGTCATTGTCAAAATCAAAATGTGGGAGAGAGGGAGGTCCCAAAACAAAACAAAACAAGATGTGAATTGAACAAGAGTACCTAATATAATTTGTTTAATAATGAGGCGAAACAGAAGTCCGTGTGAAGAGAAATCTTCCAAATGCAGACGATCCCGATCTTACGACAGAAGCACAAAATATAGAAAAACAAATCCAAAGTCGTCAACATCTAACACAAATCATGAAGCTGATTTTAGTTTTACTAACTACAAAAGGGATTTAAACAAAATAATACAGTACAGCAGTGAGAGTAACACAGTGGCAAATAATCTGGATGATTTTTGGGTGTTTTTGAAAAAGTATGAGGCTACATTGAAGAAAGCTGGTAAGCCATTGTTAGAGAAACCAAACAATGTTACCGATTTGAACGACTTGGGAGTTCCTGAGAAATATTCTAAATATCACTGTATCAACTTTACTACAAAATTGAAATATGTTGATATTGCATCTGATGATAGGGACCGACGGAAACTGGATAAAGAATTGTTTGATGTATTTTTGAATATTGTTTCTATTTATGTTGATTTCAAAAATAAGGAAAAGTTTGAAAAGCTTAAGAAATTAAGAGAGTGTCAGAAACAGCTTCCAGTTGCCAGTTTTAGGTAAGTGCCTTTTTGTTTGTGGTATATTAGTTATTATTTTCTGGGAACCATCTCGACACTTTAGATTAGGACCACTCCAGATCTTTCCATGGATGTTCTAATAGGTGACTAAAGGAAAAGTTCATAACTTTTGATTCATCTTGTAGGTAATGTGCTAGCAACTTGTCACTATTTGAATCCTCACCTCTCTGGAGGGGAGCCCGGAGCCCTCCTATGATCATGAAATCAGATCTAGCACAATAGGTTTTTACAGAAATTTCCATCTAGATTTTACATTCTTACAGGAGAACCTAACCTTACTGGTTGAATACATACATACATACATATGGACACGTCTATATCCCTTGCGGGGTAGTCAGAGCCAATAGTCTCGAATAGACTGAATGGCCACGTTCAGCTATTTGGCTTAATGATAGAATTGAGATTCTAATAGTGACAGGTTGCTTGCCCAAAACAATAAATAATAAAAATCCAAGTTTATAAGCCTATCCCTTAGTCGCCTTTTACGACATCCATGGGAAAGAGGTGGAGTGGTCCTATTCTTTTTTGTATTGGTGCCGGGAACCACACGGCACTACTGGTTTAATCCCAGTTAAAAACTATATTTTTTAATACATTTTATCAGAAATGAAATAGTGAGCGCAGTTCAAAATGAGCGAGTGGTCATCGTGGCAGGTGACACCGGCTGCGGTAAATCTACACAAGTACCACAATATCTTAATGAGGCTGGATTTCAGAATATTGGTGAGTTTGTGTAATTACATGAAAACTTACTGATGACTTATGATTTGTTTAAGAGGAAATTATAGGTCAGACTGGAATCAAACTTTGATGTGTTAGTAAAAGGTGTTGAGAGACAATTTAACGATTCGGCGAATAACAATAATTTCTTTTACGTTAAATATTCCAATGATTATCCTCTAGATCAGAGAGTCCCAAACTTATTTTGTCTACTGCCCACTTTGAGAATAAATATTTTTTTAGCGCCCCCATTTTTTCACCTATTTAAAAACCACTATAACTTCAAATTAATTTAATTAATTATTGTGACCTATATATGTATATGTATGTATAGTAACGGAGAATTCTTAACGAAACTTTTACTATAACCCGCAACTTAAAACCTGAGCACAGTAGGTAACATACAACGGCGCTTAGGTCTTAGCGCTTTAAAACCCCCTTTTGAGACCTGCAGCGCCCACAAGGGGGCGTTATCGACCTCTTAGGGAAAGATTGCTCTTTAAAAAAAAATTCTTTATTTTCTCTACAATCTTATAGTTACATTGTATAAACAAACAAATCACAGGTAAAGAATATAACAAAAGATTGCGAGAGACTGGTGTCTGAACTAAGCAGAGCCTGTATCTCAGTGCACCAGCCTCTCCCCACAAGGTAAATGACAATACCTAATTATAGATGTTTCAAATCGTAATACACCCTTACATACTTCCTCTCTATACCTACATCAACACAAACAAGTTTCCACACAATATGTACACTAACAAAACACATTTGCACACAATACATATAATTATATTAAATATGAAATCTTTTTCTTTCTTTTTCTTTTGTTGTAATAAATGGATTAGGTGCTAAGATTAAGGAAACACATTATATAAATGTTTTTTGGAGGTGGGCGATGACATCTGGGACACAGTGTCATAACTTCTGCAGATGTCATTGTTATCCTATGTTACTTAAATTGTACTTGTTATTGTTTCCAAATAAAATATTTTCATTTTTTTTTTACGATATATACATACATAAATATAATCACGTCTATATCCCCTTGCGAGTTACACACAGCCAAACCAACAGTCTTGAAAATACTGATAGGCCACATTCAGCTGTTGGGCTTACTGATGGAATTGAGATTCATATAAAGTGACAGGTTGCCAGCCCTTCGCCAAAAAAGAAGAATCCCAAGTTTATAACCATGGAAAAGAGATGGAGCAGTCCTATTCTTTTATTCTATTTGTGCCAGGAACCACACGGCACGGCAATGATAAATAGAATAGAATAGATTTATTTTCAAAATTAGATACAAGGTATCACTTATTGACGTCACATCACTTAAATCTAATTATAACTACTACCGCTTCCAAAGCGCATGTGTAGGAGAAGCGGCGGAACAAACTACACTGCAGCATTTTTATCGGACGATATATAAATATAATAATAATATGTTCGATATATTCGATATATATATATATATTTTTATTATTTATTTGATATAATAACATTCCAGCTTGCACCCAGCCCAGGCGCATAGCTTGCGTGTCTCTGTCCAAACGGGTCGCGTATGAGATGCTAGCCCAGTTTGATACGAAGGTCGGATATCAGATCAGATTCGAGAAGAGCAGGACGGCTGACACTAACATATGTTTCATCACCGAAGGCCTCTTGTTGAGACAGGTGAGATAGATATATATTTAAACTCTATGCAATATTTAAACTATGTATATACAAAATGTACAACAGGTGGACTTAATGCCATTAGGCATTTTCTGCCAATCGTACCTTTGGACCAAACTGAGATAACTTATTTTTATGTAAATACCCAGCAACAGCCAGCCGGCAGTGCCGTGTGGTTCCCGGCACCAATACAAAAGGATGCAACCGGGACTATAGCCAGGAAGAAGAACATAATATATATAAACATATAATCACGTCTATATCCCTCGCGGGTTAGACAGAGCAAAACAATCATCAAAAGACTGTAAGGCCGCGTTCAGCTGTTTGGCTTAATGATGGAATTGAGATTCAAATAGTGACAGGTTGCTAGCTATCTCAAATATATAAGCCTATCCCTTAGTCGCCTTTTACGATATCCATAAGAAAGAGATGCAGTAGTCCTATTCTTTTCCTATTAGTGCCGGGAACCACACGGCACCAAGCAAGAAGAAGGACCAACATATCTCTTATCCGACCAATTTACCCTTTCAGATGTCCTCTGACAATCTGCCAAACTATGACGTCATAATCCTGGACGAGATCCACGAGCGCCACCTCATGGGCGACTTCCTGCTCGGCGTGCTGAAGTGTCTCGTACACAACCGGCGGGACATCAAGCTGGTGCTGATGTCAGCCACCATCAACATCCAGCTGTTCCAGGATTACTTCGCAGCGGAGACGGCTGTTATTATACAGGTGATTGCTGATTTTTCTGTGTTGGTTAAAATTGCTCAAAGTTCATTCGATACCCCTAGTTTTCTGGCGAAAATACAACTAAAAACAAGAAATAGGTGTGCTCGAGTCCCTTCACTGCTTACTATTCCTTCCAGTTTGTCCAACTATAGGCTATATAAACTCTTTCTTTATTAGATCAGCTAAGGAGTTGAACAGGCTGGTTGTCTCCTCGGAGCTCGACCTTTTCAACTCAACACCCACCCGTTTTAAAAATTTTGTTAGCAAATCTTGGTTTGACGGTTCTCATTCTGTCAATAATTAATAAGGTGCTATCTGGTACCTTCCATATTTCTTTCGTTTTAATTATATATTTTTTAATGTGTTAAAATTTCCAGCATTTTGATAAACTTATGCGAAAACATGTAAATGTAAATGGTCTACAGTAACTAAGTAAGATTTTGTACAAGATATATGACTGTATGTTTTCCAAATAAAATAATAAATAGCTGAACGTGGCCTATCAGTCTTTTCAAGACTGTTGGCTCTGTCTACCCCGTAAGGGATTTAGACGTGACTATATGTATGTATGTTTTAAATAAAAATAAATACCATTTCTTTACTCCAGGTGCCAGGACGTCTCCACCCGATAGATCTCCAGTACAAGCCAATATTCATTGAAGATAAGCCCACTAGAGAAGACAGATTGGACCCTCAGCCTTATGTGCAGATAATGCAACTAATCGATGGCAAATATCCCAGTGAGTTGATATAATTTTCCATCTCTGAAATAATTTGGCCTCTGTGGCGCAGCGGTAGTACGCTCGTCTGTGACACCGGGGGTCCCGGGTTCGAATCCCGGCCAGGGCATGATGGGAAACGAACTTTCTCTGATTGGCCTGGATCTTGGATGTTTATCTATATAAGTATTCATTATATAAATATAGTATCGTTTAGTTAGTATCTCGTAACACAAGTCTCGAACTTACTTCGAGGCTAACTCGATCTGTGTAATTTGTCCCGTATATAATTATTTATTTATATTATCTCACTCCTGACGGGTTTAGTGCGAGTTTTACTCGGCCGTGTGGTTCCCGGCACCAATACAAAAAAGAATAGGACCACTCGCATGTCTTTCCAATGGATGTCGTAAAAGGCGACTAAGGGATAGGCTTACAAACTTGGGATTCGTTTTTTAGGCGACGGGCCAGCAACCTGTCACTATTTGAATCTCAATTCTATCATTAAGCCAAATAGCTGAACGTGGCCGTTCAGTCTTTTCAAGACTGTTGGCTCTGTCTACCTCGCTAAGGGATATAGACGTGATGATATGTATGTATGTATATAATGGTTGGACCAACAACGGACGTTCTTTCGAAATAGACGACTGATATTCCAAATTCAATTTTTTTTATTATCTACAAATTCCAATTATAAAAATAGTTAACATTTTTTTTTTTCATTTCTCAGATGACGAAAGAGGTGATATGTTAATCTTCATGTCGGGCGTTCAAGAGATAACGGCTATATGCGACGCCGCTCAGCAATACGCGGAGAAGAATAAGAATTGGATTGTTCTGCCTCTGCACAGTGGGCTGTCTTTGGCCGAACAGGATAAAGTAATTATATTTTACATTTTAAAAAAGATTTTCAATAGGCTAATAGTGGAGTGGTTTATCTTTTTGTGCCTAAATATAGTTACATATATATATACATAAAACCACGCCTCTTTCCCGGAGGGGTAGGCAGAGACCTCTTTCTCGCTTGATTCCATCATAAAGTCATAAAGTCAGCGTGGCCTTTCCGTCTTTTCAAGACCGTTAGCTTTGTCTACCCCACAATGGATATAGACGTGACTATATGAATGTATAAGTATTGATTGATTGATTCCAGGTATTCGACTATCCGCCAGAGGGCGTGAGAAAGTGCATAGTTTCGACCAACATAGCGGAGACTTCGGTGACCATCGACGGAATTCGTTTTGTCGTTGACTCTGGAAAGGTAAGATTATGAAAAGAATTAACTAGAAAAAGGATAAATAGTTCGTTGTTCGTGAGATTTTTATCTATACTAATATTATAAAGCTAAAGAGTTTGTTTGTTTGTTTGAACGCGCTAATCTCAGGAACTATTGGTTCGAATTGAAAAATTATTTTTGTGTTGAATAGAACATTTATCGAGGAAGCCTTTAGGCTATATACATTGCGAAGAAATAAAAGAAAATGTGAAAAAAACGGGGATAATTAATCATCCTTGAGGGCTTCAATGATGCCCAAAATAACTATTCCGTGCGGACGAAGTCGCGGGCACAGCTAGTCTGAATTTATATAAAAAAAATTACTGACTGACTGAAATATAAACCCACAGCTCAAACCGATAGGGATCTAGAAACACTGAATGGTATATTTGGCGTGAATGTTATTTATGTTGCCTAAGAGAGGATTTCCCGTAATACCCGCGGGAACAGGAATTATAGTAATTTTTCGATTTACGCGGGCGAAGCCGCGGGCGTCCTCTAGTTACTTCCCTTAATGATATTTTACATGCGAAAGTCTGTCTGTCTGTTCCGCTTTCACAGCTTAATTGCTAGACCAATTCGAATGAAATTTATTTATTTCATCAAAACTTATCCTATCATTACAGTCATAAAAACCAATGCGATAGAAAAAGCACCTTATACATTAAATTCTTACACAATATTAACAATTATAACATAGAACAAATATCGTGGTTCTTATAAACTCGCTTTGGTATGCATATAGTTGAAAAACCAAGTCCTAACAAAAGTTACTTATTTTTGATAATCAACCCCTGATATACTGAAATGGGGGGTGATAGTTGTATGAAATCAATGCTTATGCATGAATGCTACCCGTGCGAAGCTGAGGCCGGTCGTGTAATAAGTAATATAAGAATTATTTCGGTAATTCCAGGTCAAAGAAATGAGTTACGATTCTACAACGAAAATGCAAAGGCTGAAGGAGTTTTGGATTTCACAAGCCAGCGCCGATCAAAGGAAAGGCAGAGCGGGGCGGACAGGTTTGTGTTTGGTCTAATAAGTAAATGAATAAATATGTATGGGACAAATTACACAGATTGAGTCAGCCTCGAAGTAAGTTCGAGACTTGTGTTACGAGATACTAACTCAACGATACTTTATTTTATAATAAATACTTTTATAGATGAACATCCAAGACCCAGGACAATCAGAGAAAGTTCGTTTCTCATCATTCTAATCGCGACTTAGTTCGTGTAAAGAAATTAAGTTGAAATTCGATTATGTACATACTTTGTTTTTTTTTGTTTGCTATATATTTTAATTGTTTAAACGAAAGAATACAAAAATACAGTAAATTGGTAAGATAAAATTAACAACGGCGGACTTATTCCATTAAGGGATCTCTACGAGTCATTGTATAATTGAGAGGGGAGTTACTCAAATATGGCAGAAGTACGTACAAATCCTTAGTGACAATATATTAACAAAACAGCAGGTAAGTAGAAATAAATGCATAAATAAATATAATACATAATACAATTAATAAATGTAGAAATAAATAAATGCAAAAATCATAAAGGAAATAACCTTGGAATAGTTCAATTGCGTTTCGAATGAAGTATGCAGGGATCGTGGCAAGTGGAAAGATGGGGTCTCTGCCTACTCCTCCGGGAAAGAGGCGTGACTTATGTACATATGTATATTTCAATTTAGTTTATACTTCGACAACCTCACGATAATAGTTCATGGCCAAGTTCCGGAACATCCCGGACCCAAGGCTCTCCTAGTTTAGGAAGTAAATACCTTAGTTATAATGGGCATCGTCGAAAGTATTAGTCAGCTAGGTACTTGAGACCCATAAATAGAATACTAGTCTATATATATTAGTTAGTGGTATTATGTGGGCCGATCCCGGCGGCACTGCAATGCCGGGCCGACCCGTGACGGGAGTGGAGCGAGCCCCGAACATCCCGTCGGTTTACAAAAATCAGTTTAATATACTGGTCCCCCAGTGGGGGAACTTTCAGATATTAAGCTGAAAAGAACAGATACTACACTTTGATCTTAGCCAAAAGGCCGAGAAGCGATAACTGGTTTGGGATATCTGAAAAAGGTCATTATTAGTGAGAAAATCTCCGTAGCGCGATTTTGGAACGCAATGTTTACAAGTGGCGACATCTATGGATGGACAAGAAAGTTGTTTAGTTGGCACTAGTAGCGCCATCTGTGTATGCATTACAGAATAATAAAATACACGTGGTATTTTATTCATGATAGTGTTTGTGAAATGTAATTTGTTATTATGAATTTATTTATAAAATTAAGATTTTGAATACATAACAATACATACAATAATAAACATAACCGATGTTATTAAAATCAGATTGATTTGATGTTGCCGATTATTATCACATAATTTAAACACACTATCGTCAACGTCCATACCACGTTGAAAACACCGGTTCTCGTCCGATCACCGAAGTTAAGCAACGTCGGGCGTGGTCAGTACTTGGATGGGTGACCGCCTGGGAACACCACGTGATGTTGACTTTTTGACTGATTTTCATTTTGTCTGAACACAATAATTTTGTGAAAATAAGGAGATATGATATAATTATTTCTCTTGGAACAAAAATATTGTAGTATACTTCTTGGGCTTTTAAAAGAAATTAATATACGCGTATATTTTTATATTATCTTCACTAAACAATTAACTATCATTTGCTTATAATATTATGTAGTGTATGATTGCGGGGTTCCCGGCAATAAAGAATAGTAAAAGGCGACTAAGCGATAGGCTTACATTTTATTTATTTGATAGGATTTATCATTTAGGCGATGAGCTAGCAACCTGTCATTATTTGAATCTTAATTCCGTCATTAAGCAATACAGCCGAACGCGGCTTATTTGTCTTTCCGAAACTGTTGGCTCTGTCTACCCCGCAAGTTATATTATCACTTATATGTTTGTATGTATGTTATTTCAGGTCCAGGCGTCTGTTACCGCATATACTCCGAGAAGCAATACTCAGAAATGGATCCGTTCAGCACTCCTGAAGTTTCGAGAGTGCCTTTAGCCTCTCTACTCCTGTTAATGAGTTCGCTAGGAGTGTCAGATGTCAGAAGATTCCCGTTCATAGACGCTCCACCTGAAGAGGCTATCGAGAATGCTTTGTTGGAGCTAAAACAGCATGTAGGTTCAAGAAACATATAAACACATCTTTATCCTTTGCGAGGTAGACAGAGCCAATAGTCTTTTGAATAAGCTATGATCCCGTGCAGCTGTATAAGTATGAAAAAATGGACTTAACTGTGTATAAGAAGAAGAAATAAAAAGTAAGAATAGAATATAGATATTTTATTCAGTAGTAGTCATAAGCAAAGTTTCTTCCGTTGATGAGTTCCATTTGTTTTACGAAGCTTGGATTCGAATCCCACCGCTGACACTATAAAATAGCCACTATAGTTTAGGAATTTTGGGAATATGTTTATGTATGTATGTGTATGTATGTATGTATGTATGTGTATGTATGTATGTTTATGTATGTATGTGTATGTATGTATGTGTATGTATGTACATATATGTATATAGGGACGGTCTACGTGTAGGGCAGAAAATCCTCTTACGTTAGGCCATTCGTCTAGCGAAAATTGCTAACTGAATAGTTTTTTATTATAAAACAAGATATTTACCCTTTAACAGGGCGCTCTAACCTCAAACGAGAGACTAACTTCCCTCGGGAAGGCCCTGTCCAGCCTTCCAGTGGACGTGTGCCTGGCCAAGGCGCTGGTGGTGGGCGCGGGCACCCTCCCCCCGCACAAGCGGGACTCCGCCCTGGCGCTGGCGGCGGCGCTGGGGATACGGTCTATATATACCACGAGGGCGCACAGGGATTTCGAGTGCGAGGTGAGTTATCACAGAGATTTAATGTCTAAAGGGAGTTTTTTTTTGCAGTTTGCAGTTTACAATACAATACGGGAATAAAAGCGTGATTTTATGTATGTATATATATATATATGGTCACGTCTATATCCCTTGCGGGGTAGACAGAGCCAACAGTCTTGAAAAGACTGAATGGCCACGTTCAGCTGTTTGGCTTGATGATAGAATTGAGATTCAAATAGTGACAGGTTGCTAGCCCATCGCCTAAAAAAAAAGAATCCCAAGTTTGTAAGCCCTATCCCTTAGTCGCGTTTAACGACATCCATGGGAAAGAGATGGAGTGGTCCTATTCTTTTTTGTATTCGTGCCGGGAACCACACGGCACAATACATATTATCTTTATTGCCCATAAAAATACACATACACATACATTTTGAATATGTTGAGCAAAAGCGGACTTATCGCTGAGCAGTCTCTTCCAGCCGACCTTTGGGTAGTGAAAAGTAAAAATATGGAACCGTTACAAACATTTTATTTATTTACTAGCTGCGCCCGCGACTTCGTCCGCGTGGAATAGTTATTTTGGGCATCATTGAAGCCCTCAAGGATGAAGAATTTTCCCCGTTTTTTTTCACATTTTCCATTATTTCTTTACTCCTTATAGTTGTAGCGTGATGTTATATAGTCTAAAGCCTTTCTCGATAAATGGTTTATCCATGCGACCTGACACTATTTGAATCACAATTATATCATCAAGCCAAAAAGCTGAATGTGGCCTATCAGTCTTTTCAGAACTGTCGGCTCTGACTACCCCGCAAGGGTAATAGACTTGACTATATGTATGTACGATAAACATACGAAAAAACTACAATAAATATTCATATAAGTACTCTACGTTTCTCACCTCACTTTGTATGTCCGATGAAAATGCTGCAGTGTAGTTTGTTCCGCCGCTTCTTCTACACATGCGCTTTGGAAGCGGTAGTACCTAGTTATAATTAGATTTAAGTTATGTGACGTCAATAAGTGATACCTTGTATACCCAATTTTGAAAACAAAATCCTATTCTATTCTATTTTGTATGTTTGTTTGTTTGTAGAACGCCCGTAAACCAGAGGAATCCGACCACGGCGACCCTCTCACTCTCCTTTCTTTATACTGCGCGTGGCTTTCTGTGAAGGCGGAAGGTATAAACAATTTCCATATATATATATAACTCTTCTTTTTCCGCATGGTTTTAGTGCCGTGTGGTTACCGGCGCCAATACAAAAAAGAATAGGACCACTCCATCTCTTTACCATGGATGTCGTAAAAGGCGACTAAGGGATAGGCTTACAAACTTGGGGTTCTTTTTTAGGCGATGGGTTAGCAACCTGTCACTATTTGAATCTCAATTCTATCATTAAGTCAAATAGCTGAACGTGACCATTCAGTCTTTTCAAGACTGTTGGCTCTGTCTACCCCGCAAGGGATATAGACGTGACCATATGTATGTATGTTTTAGTCGCGGTAACATTGTCAAGTTTCTGGAGTGGAGCCCGGGGTATGCCTTTGACTTTGAATCTCAATTCTATCATAAAGCCAAAAAGTTGAACGTGGTCTTTCAGTCTTTTCGAGACTGTTGACTCTGTCTCCCCGCAAGGGATTATATGTATGTAAATAATGCGAGGTGGCGATAATAAATCTGCTTAATCATATCAAATTCAAAACAAAAATGAATAAACATTATTACGGGACACTTCAATATCTTTACTAATATTATAAAGCTGTAGAATTGGTTGTTTGAACGCGCTAATCTCAGGAACTTCTTGTTGGAATTCACAATTTCTTTTTGTGTTGAATAGACCAGTTATCGAGGAAAGCTTTAGGCTTTATAACATTATGCTGCAATTTTTAGGAGCGAAGAAATAATGAAAAATGTTAAAAAAAACGGGGTAAATTATTCATCCTGGAGGGCTTCAATGATGCCCAAAATAACTAATCCACGCGGACGAACTCCCGGGCTAGTCACTTAATTATTGTCATATATTTTGGTTTCACAACATTGCTTGGCTTCAAATTAGTTACCTCAAACCAAGTTCACCGCCGCTTCCAAAGCGTCAGTGCAGAAGAAGCGGTAACAAACTGCACTGCAGCATTTCCCTGTATTGTATTATATTATAATGTAGGTAAAGGCGGGCGGGCGTGGTGCCGCCGCCGCGGCATTGAGGAGCAGCGTTTGTACGAGCTGACCAAGTTGGCGGCGCAGCTCAGGGGATTGTTGCAAGTAAGTTTTGTAATATATGTACAAACATACATACAAACATAAAATCACGCCTCCTTCCCGGAGGGGTAGGCAGAGACTACCTCTTTCCACTTGCCACGGTCTCTGCATACTTCCTTCCTACTTTAGTAATATATATATGTATATATATATATATGTTTATTATTTGAATATGTATCTCATATATAAAGGTAAAAAGTCAGTTATCACTACATAGTATAAAACAAAGTCGCTATTTTAGTCTGTTTGTCTGTATGCTTAAATCTTTAAAATTACGCAACGGATTTTGATGCGGTTTTTTGTAGCAGGTAGAGTGATTCAAGAGGAAGGTTTTTATGTATAATAACATTTATAATTTTGCACCCGCGCGAGGCCGGGGCGGGTCGATAGTTCACTACAAAAGACAAAAGGAGAAAAGATATATGTATATATATATATGTAGGCAACCTTCTTTACGCATGCCATAGCAACGGTTGCCATGGCTTGTAAGTTAGGATTTTTTTATTTCCATAATATAGTGCATTTACCTTTTCTCATTTTGTCTTTTCTAGTGAATAACTGACTTTTTACCTTTATATATGAGATACATACACAGCCACACATATATATGTTATATACACATGTATCTCATATATAAAGGTAAAAAGTCAGTTATATATATACATACATACATACAATCACGTCTATATCCCTTGCGGGGTACACAAAACCAACAGTCTTGAAAATATTGATAGGCCACGTTCAGCAGTTTGGCTTAATTATTAATTTGAGATTCAAATAGTGACAGGTTGCTAGCCCATTGTCTAAAAGAAAAATCCTAAATTCATACGCCTATCCCTTAGTCGCCTTAAACGACATTCATGAGAAAGGGATGTAAAGTTCTTATTCTTGTTTCTATTCCCGGAAACCACACGGCTATATAAGCTTTAAAAAAATTGCAAATAAAAAAACAGAAGGTAAAATATACTTAATTAAAAATTCACTTTCTGAATTTTGCAGAAAGGACCACAGCTTACAGTTAAAACTGTCTATTTTAAAGATTACTTCACAGATATATACCTATATATTTTTTTTACACATAAAATCGAATTGTTCAATAGGCTATTTAACACCATGTAAAAAAAAATATAAAAATGCACGTATCTTATAGATTTTGTAAAAAATAAAAGAAAAACATCGATCATTATTCATAAAAGTGCAATATGGATTTTATAATTCAATTTAAAAAATCCTCTTTTTTAATCTGTTCTTCAAAAGTCGTAAACGCTATCCGCCATGTTGGGTACTGACGTGACGTCATACTTTTAGTAAACAAATATCGAATCGAAAACATATTGATGATGTCAGGCTCTGTTTATTTTGAAATTTTAAAATTTCTATCACGTTTTTGGGTTTTTACTCTTTAATATCACTTGGCAGTGGAATCCTCAATTTTTCTGGTGTTTTTATACTTGTATTCTTGCATTCAGGAACAAGACACCAACAATATGTATTGTAATTCATTATTACAAAAATCTTTTTACTTTAGTCTTACGTAGAGCCGTATTGTTTACTAAAAGTATGACGTCACGAGTCAAAACAGCATGGCGGATGGCGTTTTCGCGCGAAAATACAAAATCATAAATAATAAATCGTTTTTAGAGCATTTTTCGGCTTCAAAAAATTTTAATAAAAATTCTATAGGTATAACACAGTCTCAGGATTGATTTAAAACAGTTTTCAAAAAAGAGTGTAATAGCCTATTGATCGTTATGATAACAGGACAACAATCTGATGGAAACCGTGGAGCCTGAAGCGATGTCCTCGGCCGAGAGGTCTTTGAGGCACGGACAAATGAAACAGCTCAAAGATATGAGAAGGTACATACATACATACATACATACATACATACATATAATCACGTCTATATCCCTAGCGGGGTAGACAGAGCCACCAGTCTTGAAAGGACTGATAGGCCACGCTCAGCTGTTTGGCTGAGTGATAGAATTGAGATTCAAATAGTGACAGGTTGCTAGCCCATCGCCTAAAATAAATAAAATAAATAAATAAATAAAACCTTTATTTACTCCACAACAAGATGGCCTAAAAATGTGTAGTAATACTTATTATCTCTGATAAATATACCTGTGGACAATAATCGTTGTGGAGATCTACCAAGAGGAATACCAAGTTTATAAGCCTATCCCTTATTCGCCTTTTACGACATCCATGGGAAAGATGGAAGAGATGGAGTGGTCCTATTCTTTTTTGTATTGGTGCCGGGAACCACACGGCACCTGATATGTGAAGGTATGAGTATATTATATGGTTTTCCTTCTGGCTTTAGTCCCGGTCGCATCCTCACCACTTTGGAGAGGAGCCCGGGGTGTGTCTTTGACCATGGATCCTGGATTGGGTGAGTCAGGTTTCACACGAAGTGACTCCCGTCTGACCTCCGCAACCTTTGCAGGGGAACCTAACCCGTATTGGATCGATCATGGTTACACATGTATTTGTCTGAATGTACAGGTTTCCTCACGATATTTTTATATTTTGACTTAAACTAATCCCTTCCTAACACCCTTCCTATCCCTTGCGGGGTAGACAGAGCCAGGCTTGAAAACGTCTGAACGGCCACGTTCAGCTGTATGGCTTTATAATGGAATTGTGATTTAAATAGTGACAGGTTGCTAGTCCATCGCCTACGAGAAGAATCCCAAGTTTTTTTAGTTTTTTCCTTAGTCGCCTTCTACGACATCCATGGAAAGATATGGTCCTGTTCTTAATTGCCAGACTGATAGGCCACGTTCAGCTGTTTGGCTTAATAATAAAATATTAACATTAATCACGTTCGCACGTACGTATTTTTTCTGAAGGCAGTACAAACTGAAGGCAGCCGAGGACTCCAAACGTAAGAAGCGGCTGAAAGTAGACTCGTGGGAGATAGCCGAGGAGGGGGGGGACGGGGGGGACGCCCTGGACATCCGGGACATCGAGTTCCGGCTGTGTCACGACGCGGGCAGAGTGCGGGCGCTCATAGCCGGCGCCAGCGCAGCGGCCGGGAGGGACCTTATTACCTTGAAGGTAAGGTCCATTTAAGAAGGGATCTTGTGCTTCAGGATTAGAAGATGGGAGGTACCTTGTTACCTTGAAGGTAAGGTCCATTTTAGAAGGGATCTTGTGCTTCAGGATGAGATGATGGGAGGGACCTTATTACCTTGAAGGTAAGGTCCATTTTAGAAGGGATCTTGTGCTTCAGGATGAGATGATGGGAGGGACCTTATTACCTTGAAGGTAAGGTCCATTTTAGAAGGGATCTTGTGCTTAAGGATGAGAAGATGGAAGGTACCTTGTCACCTTGAAGGTAACGTCCATTTTAGAAGGGTTCTTGTGCTTCAGGATGAGATGATGGGAGGGACCTTATTACCTTGAAGGTAAGGTCCATTTTAGAAGGGATCTTGTGCTTCAGGATGAGAGGATGGGAGGTACCTTGTCACCTTGAAGGTAACGTCCATTTTAGAAGGGATCTCGTGCTTCAGGATGAGAAGATGGAAGGTACCTTGTTACCTTGAAGGTAAGGTCCATTTTAGAAGGTATCTTGTGCTTCAGGATGAGAAGATGGGAGAGACCTTATCACCTTGAAGGTAAGGTCCATTTTAGAAGGTATCTTATGCTTCAGGATGAGAAGATGGGAGGAACCTTATCACCTTGAAGGTAAGGTCCATTTTAGAAGGGATCTTGTGCTTCAGGATGAGATGATGGTAGGTAAAAGTATTATGATTAGGAGTAGTTATGTCCATATCCCTTGCGGGGTGAACAGAGCCAGCATTCGTGAAAGACTGATAGGCCACACGTTCAGCTGATAGGCTTAATGGTAAAATTGAGATACTAGAAATAGAGAAAGAGATAGAGAAAGGTCCTATTCTTGTTTCTATTGGTGCCGGGGACCGCACGGCTATGTGAAGTTCTTTGATAAAATTAAAAAAAGAAATGAGAAGTAATAATATACCTACTAAATTAAAAATTTACTTGCTGAATTTTGCAGAAAGGAGCACAGCTTACAGTTAAAACTCTATTAATTTAACAGCATCCGTGGAAAATAGATGGGAGACACACGCTAGTGCCGTGTGGTTCCCGGCACCAATACAAAAAAAGAATAGGACCACTCCATCTCTTTCCCATTTATGTCGTAAAAGGCGACTAAGGGATAGGCTCACAAACTTGGGATTCTTTTTTCAGGCGATGGGCTAGCAACCTGTCACTATTTGAATCTCAATTCTATCATTAAACCAAACAGCTGAACGTGGCCATTCAGTCTTTTCAAGACTGTTGGCTCTGTCTACCCCGTAAGGGATATAGACGTGAACATATGTATGTATGTATGTCACACGCTGAAATGTATGATAATTAATACACATATATATTTCTTTGCAGGTGGTGTTATGCCGAGCTTTGTACCCTCAAATAGCCGTTGCGGACGAGTTCAACCATTGTAAGGTAATATAATTATAATCCAGCTTCTCTTTTTAAAGGGATAGGCAGAGCCGACATAGTTTTTATATACTTGCCGTGGCAAGTCTTTTTAGCATAGACTTTCTAGGTTCAATTCAGATTTCCATATCAATCTTAGAATAGAATAGATTTAATTTCAAAATTGGAAACAAGGTATCACTTATTGACGTCACATCACTTAAATCTAATTATAACTACTACCGCTTCCAAAGCGCATGTGTAGAAGAAGCGGCGGAACAAACTACACTGCAGCATTTTCACCGGACGTCAATTTACAAATATAAGTAGATCTCTTATTTAGATCTCTTCTTAAGATTATTAATCGCCCATTTTATAATGCTTCTTCTTCCTCCTGGCTTTAGTCCCGGTCGCATCCTCACCACTCTAGAGAGGAGCCCGGGGTATGCCTTTGACCATGGACCCTGGATCGGGTGAGTCAGGTTTTACACGAAGCGACTCCCGTCTGACCTCCGCAACCTTTGCAGGGGAACCTACCCCGTATTGGATCGATCATGGTTACACATGTAGTTACCTGAATGTGCAGGTTTCCTCATCGTAAGAGCATCGGTTAGTATTCAAACTAATGTGCATAACTTCGAAATAGTCATTGCCACATGGCCGAGGTGGGGGGTTCGAACCTGTGTCTTTATGCCTGTGCCGTGTGGTTCCGGGCACCAGTACAAAAAAAAATAGGACCACTCCATCTCTTTCCTATGGATGTCGTAAATACTAAGTAAAAACTAAGGGATAGGCTTACAAATTTGGGATTATTTTTTTAAGGCGATGGGTTATCAACCCGTCACTGTTTGAATCTCAATTCTATCATTAAGCCAAATAGCTGAGCGTGGCCTATCAGTCTTTTCAAGACTGTCGGCTCTGTCTACCCCGCAAGGGTAATAGACGTGACCGTATGTATGTAAGTACAAATTATTTGTCTCAAACTTACTTCGAGGCTAACTCAATATGTGTAATACTTACATATATTGAGTTAGCCTCAAAATAAGTTTGAGACAAATAATTTGTCCTGTATATATTTATATCACCTCCTTTCAGTCTATATCTGAACAACTGTTCCACACGTGGAGCAAGCCGTTCGTGTTCCTCCACCCCACGTCGATGTTCGGGAGACAGCCGCGGCTGCTGCAGCTGACTGACGCGGACATACAGACAGACACACACGGGTACAAGGCGAGGGTGCCTGTGTCGGCGAAACATCAGATACTTTGTTATTTGTGAGTAATGATAATTTTATTCGTTTCTACAGGATGACATTTAAAACAACTACATCCTTTTAAACATAGACTATACCCATGCTTCTGAGCCGTTTGAGCCTATTTTTATTAAAATTAAACGTCATCATTTTCACATTTAAAAAAACCCTCAAAAACTACGTCCCACGTTTTATTAAAGACCAATACTACAAAAAGAAATTAAAACTAAACATGTTAATAAATGTCTGAAAAATAAATTATTTTTCTAGTATCAAGATCAAGTAAAGTACAGAGTTGTCGAGATCGCTCAGCTGAATGAATTGTGTCGTTGACCTCTGAATCTCACGCGTCGCTTTTCCGCCGGCCGGGGTGATATGACGTATTTAGGAATGTGGATTTTGATACTTTTATTTTTTTTCGTACTTTCTGAAATATGAACCGATATTTTTCTTTTAACGTTTTTAAATATCCTTTAGATGAGTACACTTAAATTTTATTAGTTAAATTTATGCAGTTGAATTAAAAGTCACTCTGTATACTAATATTATAGAGCTGAAGAGTTTATTTGTTTGTTTAAACGCGCTTAGCTCAGGAACTACTGGTTCGAATTCATTATTTTTGTGTTGAATAGACCATTTATCGAGGAAGGCTTTAGGCTATATAACATCAGTTTGCAACTATGAAGAGCGAAGAAATAATGGAATATGTGAAAAAAAAACGGGGAAAATTATTCATCCTTTAGGGCTTCCGTTGCGTGCGCTGCGAAAAGGGTTTAAAATACCAAAAATATATGTATGAAAGAACTATTCCTCTTAAAGTAATCTAAAAATATGTCCACGACAGTATATATCTATCTTTTAAGATTAACTGACTAGAACCATTTTTGTGGGTAATCAAAATTTATATGCTGAGGTGTTCGCAAAAACAAATGATGCCCAAAATCACTATTCCACGCGGATGGAATCGCGGGTACAGCTAGTGATTACATAAAAATCAAGGACGTCCTGGCAAAGGGTCAGGTCAAAAGTGCCCGAAACCGCCGAGCTTGCATGAAGAGAGTTATGAATGTGGATGAAGCGAAGGAAGTATGCAGAGATCGTGGCAAGTGGAAAGAGGTAGTCTCTGCCTACCACTCCGGGAAAAGGGCGTGATTTATGTATGTATGATTACATTTTGTGTTGGTCGTAAAAAAATTTTATTGCCTCGAAATTTATCGCTAGTAGTTTATTATTATTAATTTTAGAAATAAATCACTTGTGTAAACATAATAAAAAATGGTATTTAATTTTTTTTAATTTGTTGGCAACACAGATATATGTTTTTGACTCACAAAAAAAAACTGAATTCGATCTACTAAGATGTTACATTCTTATTTATTAAAAGAAAAGAATTGTTCTTGTATAATTTGGTATATTAACACTTGAAATGGCAGACTTATCCCATGAGGGGATCCCGTTCAGTCAACCGGCAATGTATGTAGGTATGTACAAGAGTCAAGCATACCTACATATATATAATCACGTCTATATCCCTTGCGGGGTAGACAAAGCCAACGGTCTTGAAAAGACTGAAAGTCCACGTTCAACCGAAAATCGGCGGTCTTATATGTATAAGTGATTACTTTCGAAAAACGTATTAATAAATTGAAAAAGAAAAAAAACTATATAAAAGGGAAGGGGCCGAACGTAGGCCACGTTAGTTAGTTTTTCAAGACTGTTGGCTCTGTCTACCCCGCAAGGGATATAGACGTGACTGTATATACCTACGCATGTATGTATTAATTTATTTAATTTGTTTTCAGATCGCTATTGGAGACGACAAAGCCGTACATAGTGAATTCTATGCGCATGCCCGCTGCGCAGACATTGTTGCTGTTGGCGCATTGTATCGACACTAATGTAGGGTTTACTAGGTAGGTATGCGTTTTGTTTGATAATGTATCTGCGTTTATTTCTATTGGAACAATGTCCAACTGAGTCTTGTGACTAGACATTTTTTTGTGAATTTTTTTTAGATGACAGATTTACTTACATACATGTAATCACGTCTACATCCCTTGCGGAGTGGATAGAGCCAACAGTCGCCTAGAAGAAGAATCCCTATCTCTAAGTCGCCTATTACGACATCCATGGGAAAGGGATGGAGTGATCCTATTCTTTTTTTTTTGTTTGGTCATAATATTATATAGGCTTAAGGCTATAATAACATCACGCTGTAACTATAAGGAGCAAAGAAATAATGGAAAATGTGAAAAAACTGGAGGTCCCGGGTTCGAATCCCGGCCAGGGCATGCTGAGAAAAGAACTTTTTCTGATTGGCCTGGGTCTTGGATGCTTATCTATATAAGTATTTAATAAAAAATATAGTATCGTTGAGTTAGTATCTCGTAACACAAGTTTCGAACTTACTTCGAGGCTAACTCAATCTGTGTAATTTGTCCCGTATATACATATTTATTTATTTGTATATATTTATTGTGTGTCGTGTGGTTCCCGGCACCAATAGAAAAAAGAATAGGACCACTCCATCTCTTTTCCAATGATGTCGTAAAAGGCGACTAAGGGGTAGGCTTATAAACTTGTGATTCTTCTTTTAGGGGATGGGCTAGCAACCTGTCACTATTTGAATCTCAATTCTATCTTAAAGCCTAATAGCTGAACGCGGCCTATCAGTATTTACAAGACTGTTGGTTCTGTCTACCTCGCAAAGGATATAGACGCGATTATATGTATGTATGTTTGTATGTATGTTTGTATGTATATTTATTGTTTTGCAATTTTTTTTAGAATTGTGTGTGATTCATGGCTGTTATTGGAGTTCCCTTATCCTGATAGCGGATTGAATTTGTTGTTAAAAGCGACGAAATTAAGACAACGATGGGATGCACTTATCAATCGGAGACTTGCAGGTAGGGCTTCATCACATATCACGTCTTTATACTTTACGAGGTGGATAGAGACAAGTCTCAAGACATAAGGGCCACGTTCAGCTGTTTGCCTGAATGATGTAATTGAGATTCAAATAGTGACAGGTGGCTACGCCTATAACAGGGATGCCAAATTTATAAGCCCATCCCTTAATCGCCTTTTACGACATTAATGGGAAAGATATGGATTGGTCCAATTGTAAAGTTCTGGGAACCGGCACATTATACAAATGCCTTTTGACAAAAAATTACATAATCTAATTTCATTATGTAAATGTATTTTTTTTTCCGAAATAAAATAAAATTAAGCTTTTATTCGTTTTTAATTTGATCAAATTACGTTAATTACAATATTAATTATTTGCGTAAGGGTAGTTAGTAAGACTTTTGATAGTAAGGGTAGAACACCCTTACTATAAAAAGTCTTACTTTCTTCAAAATGGCGCTTACAAAAGAAAAGAAAATAAGTTTTATGTTTAGTATTTTGTTAAAAAATAGTTTTTCATATGTTTTTATTAAGGGTATATAAGGGTATAACACCCTTACTATCAAGTCTTACTTTCCTCAAAATGGCGTTTACAAAAGAAAAGAAAATAAGTGTATTGTTTATTAAGTATTTTGTTATTAAAAATAGTTTTTCATATGTTTTTATTCTATTTTTTTTTTAAGATGCAAACCCAAACAAATCCGTGGAAGGTGAATTACAAAAGCAGAAGAAGTTACCTTACGATGAATTGCAACATGAACTTTCGTGTGACATAAGTTCTTATATGAATAGTGAAGTTTACTATACCATCAAAAGGTAAGTGCCGTGTGGTTCCCGGCACCAATACAAAAAAGAATAGGACCACTCCATCTCTTTTCCGTGGATGTCGTAAAAGGCGACTAAGGAATAGGCTTGTGAACTAGAGATTCTTCCTTTAGCAACCTGTCGCTATTTGAATCTCGATTCTATCATAAAACCATACATAGGTACAGCTGAACGTGGCCTACCAGTCTTTTCAAGACTGTTGGCTGTGTCTACACCGCAAGGGATATAGACGTGGCTACAAGTATGTTTATTGGATTCTGGTCCAAAGATGGAACTATATAAAAAAAAAAAATTGTGGTCCTATTCTATTTTTTTTTCTTTTGATATCGGAAATCACACGGTACTCCATTTGTATTTTGTATTTAAATTTCTAGATTGTTACCGGGAGACCTTAAAGTTTTATACCACGGTCCTGACGAAGCCCACGGCATTATAGACCCTAATCCGTTTGAAGAAGGTTTCGAATGCCGCCCCCACGAGAAGAAAGGGGGGGTTTATGTCACTGATAATGTTGTTTTCAATTGGTAAGTTAACTTTCTTGGTGTAAAAGCATAGTATAACATATTATCACGTCTATATCCCTTGCGGGATAGACAGAGCCGACAGTCATGTAAAGTCTGAAAGGCCATGTTCAGCTGTTTGGCTTAATGATAGAATTGAAATTCAAATAGTGACAGGTTGCTAGCACATCGCCTAAAAAAGAATCCCAAGTTTGTAAGTCTATCCCTTAGTCGCCTTTTACGACTACCATGGGAAAGAAATGGAGTGGTCCTATCCTGTTTTTTTTTTGTATCGGTGCTGGGAACCACACGGCACTGGTATAAGTATTTTTTTTTTCTATTCTCAGCGTAGTAGACTCAGATTGGAGTTACAACAGCTATCAAGAGAACTACAGCCTCATTTGGACATGTCCAGAATGCGATATCGCCCTCTGCCTATCCCCATTGGAACGAGTGCAACACAAACAGTTCACGTGCTCATCAAGAAGAGAAGAGAAGAGAATAGTCACTAAAACTACTACAAGGGAAAATAGACCCAATGCCAAGGAGTATAAGTGTGAGAATTGCAATGAGAATTTGTATATGACACCGGTTGAAATATTGAAACATAAAAAGTGTTGTAATATTAAAGAATTACAATGAAATAATTATTAAGTATTTTATTTTAAACTAGCTGACCCGACAGTTTTCGTTCTGTCACAAAGATTTGTAATGTAGCCATTTTTTGTTCTTGCCTATTTTATAATGGCGGCGAAATATTTTAATTTTAAATTTAAATATGATTCCGCTTGAGGGACAAGCGGATTCTTAACATACATACATATCATCACGTCTATATACCTTGCGGGGTAGACAGAGCCAACAGCCTTGGAAAAAAACTGAAAGGCCACTCTCAGCTGTTTGGCTTGATTATAGTGACAGGTTGCTAGCCCGTCGCTTAAAAGAAGAATCCCAAGTGTGTACGGATTCACAAGTTGATAAGTATATCCCTTAGTCGCCTTTTACGACATCCCGTTTCACGTCATCATAAAAAGCGATGCAGCGATAGTTTTTCGCGCGATATAAACGGCATCGCTCTTGCTTACCTACAGGAGCTGGTACTCAGGTAGGTATATCACACAACCATCACACACCTCTACATATACAGGGTGACATTTAAAACAACTGCATCCTTTTAAACATAGACTGTACCCATGCGTTTGAGCCTATTTTTATTTAAATTAAACGTCATCATTTTCACATTTAAAAAACCCTCAAAAACTACGTCACATGCTTTATTAAAGATCAATACTACAAAAAGAAATTAAAACTAAACATGTAAATAAATGTCTGAAAAATAAATTATTTTTCTAGTATCAAGATATCAAGATTCGCAGTGCGAAATGGTTACTAACCGTGTACGCTATCTACTGAACTCCGCATGGCCATAGCGCATTGCGACATTCACCATAACATTGAGATTAAAATCCTATCAAATGGCACAATGGAAATTTTTTTTTCGTACTTTCTGAAATTTGAACCGATATTGTTCTTTTAACGTTTTTAAATATCCTTTGGATGAGTACACTTAACAGTTAATGCAGTTGAATTAAATGTCACCCTGTATATCACACAAGAACACACCTCTACATATGTATATTACTAGCCCAAAATCGAGCAATTTTCACATCGAGTGGACGCTCGCTTCCGGGCCGAGACAAGCAAATTGGCCGTCGCGGGGTCGACGTAGACACATATAATTGTACGTAATTACACGTAATTGCAAGTTAGTAAACCCTTGGAGTGAGACGGGGATCGGCGAAGGATTTTATGCTATGTTAGATTAATGATTTTATTACACACTAGCTGTGCCCGCGACTTCGTCCGCGTGGAATAGTTATGGGCATCATTGAAGCCCTCAAGGATGAATAGTTTTCCCCGTTTATTTTCACATTTTCCATTATTTCTTCGCTCCTCATAGTTGCAGCGTGATGTTATATTGCCTAAAGCGTTCCTCGATAAATGGTCTATACAACCCAAAAAGAATTTTTCCATTTGAACCAGTAGTTAAAGGGTAAAGGGTCAGGTCAAAAGTACCCGAAACCGCCGAGCTTGCATGAAGAGAGTTATGAATGTGGATGAAGCGAACGAAGTATGCAGAGATCGTGGCAACTGGAAAAAGGTAGTCTCTGCCTACCCCTCCGGGAAAGAGGCGTGATTTTATGTATGTATGAACCAGTAGTTCCTGAGATTAGCGCGTTCAAACAAACTCTATAATATATCTATACTAATATATAAAAGCTTTATAATAACACCTACACAAGAGTGGAAGGTATTTTAAAAAGTATGATAGACTTTGTGATTGTAGATGAAAGATTGAAGAACAAAGTGCTGGATACCCGTGCATATCGCGGTGCTGGCATTGACTCGGACCATTTACTGGTGATATCCCGGATAAGGGGTATCTTCAATCGCTGGCGGCACAGGGTAAGGGAGCAAACCAGCGCTTTGGAAAGAGTAAAAGTGGAAAATTTGCAAGATATGGATGTAGGTAAGAAGTATATTAATAGACTGAAGGATGAATTTGAAGATTTAGATGAAATGAGCGATATTGAAGATGGATGGAAGGAACTTAAAGAAAGAATTGTGAAAGTAGCTGTTGAAGTGTGTGGTGTAAGTAGAAGAAGGAAAGGAAAAAATCACAAAAATGCGTGGATGAGTAAAGATGTGCAAGAACTTGTGCGATTAAAGAAGAAAGCATGGCTGGATTTGTTAGCAGCAAAAGTTAACTTAAGAATGCAAGAGGTTATAGATGAAGATGTGAATGAAGCACGTAAGGAATATAAGAAAATGAAAGATTTGGTTAAGAAAGCTGTGATTAGAAAGAAAGAAGAGTATAAAGAGGATTTTGATAAAAGGCTATCAGAAGACTTTCAGTCAAATCTAAAAGTATTCTGGAAATCCGTAAGGTCAGCCCGAGGAAATACTATAACCAGAGAGCTGACTAGGATCAGATGCCAGGATGGTAGCGTTGTGAAAGGAGAAGAATGTGTACTAAAGATATGGAAGGACTATTTTGAAAGTTTATTTGAAAAAAAGGAAGGAAATAAGAAAGATTTCTGCTATAGCGAAGAAAAAGAGAATGAGATGGAAGGCGAAATTGAAATGTTCGAAATTGTGGAAGCACTTAAGAGTATGAAAGCGGGAAAGGCTGCTGGGTGTGATAGAGTGTCGGTCGAGATGCTTAAAGCAGGAAAAGGCGTAGTAGCTAGTCAGTTGTACTGCCTTTTCAATTTGTGTTGGAGAAGCGGCCGAGTACCAAAAGATTGGTGTAAGGCTGTTATCGTGCCACTTTACAAAGGAAAAGGGTCACAGCTGGACTGCAAAAATTATCGTGGTATAAGCCTGCTTAGCGTCGTCGGCAAATTGTATGCTAAGGTATTGATTAATAGAGTCAGGAATGAAACTGATGACAAAATATGGGATGCTCAAGCGGGATTTCGAAAGGGAATGGGATGTACTGATCAGGTCTTTTCCTTGCGGTGCATAGCCGAAAAGTTTTTGGCCAAGAGTCAAAAAGTCTATTGCACATTCGTAGATCTGGAAAAGGCCTATGACAGAGTTGAGAGGAATGAATTGTGGTCAGCACTTTCTATGCATGGGGTGAGCAGTCTCTTAATACGAGCACTGAAATCCTTATATGAGGATTCGAGTGCTTGTGTCAGGATAAACGGAGCGCACACTGAGTGGTTTAAGATTGAGAAAGGCGTTAGGCAAGGATGTGTTGCGTCACCGTGGCTGTTCAACCTATTTATGGATAGCTGTTTGACAGATTTGAAAGAGTCTAAAAGTGGATTAAGGATGAATGAGTTACTCGTCAAATGTCTGCTCTATGCCGACGATCAGGTTATACTGGCGTCATCAGCGGAGGAGTTACAGGAGATGGTAAACTGTATGCATGAAGCTTTAAAAGAGAAAGGAATGAAAGTGAACGTAAGTAAAACTAAAACACTGGTTTTTGAAATGGAGAAAGAAATGACAGCATGTAATATTTTGATTGGAGGAGAAAAAGTGGAGCAAGTGAAAGAGTTTGTATATCTAGGATCAAAGTTTACATCAGATGGCAAGTATGATAGTGATATTGAAAGGAGAGTGAACGCGGGGAACATGGTGAATGGAGCTTTGCATGCCTTTATGAGCAGTCAGAAACTATCCAAAAAGGCTCGACTGGCTGTGCACAGGGGCGTGTTGGTCCCGACATTAATGTATGGGAGTGAAAGTTGGGTATGGCAAAAGAAGCATGAAAGCAGAATAAATGCAGTGGAAATGAGAGCGTTAAGGAGTATGATGGGTGTGAAATTGAGTGACAGGATAAGGAACAGCGTGATAAGGGAATGTTGTGATGTGAAAGAAGATGTAGTTACAGGAATAGAAAAGGGTATGTTAAGGTGGTTCGGTCATGTGGAGAGGATGAATGAAAGCAGGTTGACTAAGCAGATATACAAGGAGAGTGTGAAGGGAAAGGTCGGAGTGGGAAGACCTAGACGAACGTATCTTGATCAAATTAAGGACGTCCTGGTAAAGGGTCAGGTCAAAAGTACCCGAAACCGCCGAGCTTGTATGAAGAGAGTTATGAATGTGGACGAAGCGAAAGAAGTATGCAGAGATCGTGGCAAGTGGAAAGAGGTAGTCTCTGCCTACCCCTCCGGGAAAGAGGCGTGATTTTATGTATGTATGTATGTATGTATGTTATAATATTAGTATAGATAGGTACAACTTAATAGGTATTATAGAAATACATTTATAAACATGTTTATATTACTTGCGGGGTAGACAGAGCCAAGTCTTGAAATGACTGAAAAGTTAAGATTCAAATTGTGACAGGTTGCTAGCCCTGTGAATCCTGTGATATAGACGCAAGTGATATAGACGTGACCATATGTATGTATGTTATTTAGTAGACATTGCTCATTCGCTAAAGACTCCAACCAAACTACTTACTAGGTAATCTACAAAAGTAAATAGCTATGTTGGTACCCGTTTGATTCGTGATTATACCAAGAGATGAACGATTAACATTTAACCTCCGTTTTTCAGAGCAAACTTACATTTACCGTTAACCCAACCTTAACATCATTTTAATAAGGTCTACAATTGAATGTTTTCGTTAAAATTTGTTGGTGAAAAATCAAAAGCGCGCTGTCAACCCGTCAGCGCGTATGAGGCAGCGGTTGAACGGGAATTTAATGAAATTGTATAAGAGATAGGGTTAAACGATTCGTGGGGGCACTCAGTGGGCTCCAACAGTGCAAGATGACAGATTTATCTAGGTTTATTTAGGTCTAGAATTTAAGATAGCATTGAACAAGGGATTTGGCAAATTAAAACTTAACAAATCGTTCACAAGGTTTTAGTTCCAACAAAATCGTGAATAGCTGACGTGGCCATTCAGTCCTATCAAGACTGTTGGCTCTGACTACCCCGCAAGGGATATATACGTGACTGTATGTATGTATGTATGGTAAATCGAGTTAAATAATAACAAATTTCAGTTACATATGCATTTAGATGTTTTGAACAACCTGAAAACCTTTATACGCTAGATCCGGTAAAGTTAGTAAACGTCTTAAAACCCTCGTTTTTAACTAATTGTCTTTAAGATAGATAGATAAAAACGTTTATTCAGTTGCTACAGACACAAAATACAGAGTTAAACAAAACATTATAAAAATACAGTTGAGATGCATTTGCGTGCTGCAGCAAGTTGAAAAGGTTAAGGTTTTGCATTGGCAGATCCCACGGGCTACGACTAGTCTTAAAATATGTCACAGTTCGTTCAACTCCTGTTTTCAATCGATTAACTTTACGACTTCACGCCATGGAAGCCAAAGGGTTCGTGTCTCGATGCGCCCGCGCAGGCCCGCTGATAATTAACCGAGGTATCGCATCAGATCGCCGGAGTCACGAGGATTTCAATTTGCGCGTCTTGTGTTTTGTAGATGGAAAGCCGATCGCTGCCAGACGATAAAATCTGTAGAGAGGTCTACGACATATTTTAAAGATACCTACATACATACATACTTACATAAAGTCACGTCTATATCCCTTGAGGGGTAAAAAGAGTCAACAGCCTTGAAAAGACTGATAGTGCCACATTCAGCTGCTCGGCATAATAATAGAATTGAGATTCAAATGCTGAAAGGTCGCCTAAAAAAAAAGAATCCCAAGTTTATAACATTTTAAAGATCAATATGAATATTTTATTATAGAGTGCACTAGTTACTTAAATGTTGTTAGTAATAAGTAGGTAATATTTAGGATATTGAGCATCAGAAGTGGAATTGGTTTTGTAAATAGGTACAATATGAACCTTGTTGGGCATCGAAATTTTAAAATTCCCACTGAGGTAAATTTTATAAGTAAATCACTAAAACTGATGGTTGAAATACACGAACTAATAGCCTTTTCCAACCATGCATTTGTCTCCTCCTTAAACTTTTTTTTTACATTAAGCTCTTCTGATATTGTTCACTGTGTGGAACCACATTCCCGGGACCAATACAAAAAAGAATAGGACCACTCCATCTCTTTCCCATTAATGTCGTAAAAGGCGACTAAGGGATAGGCTAGACAAACTCGTGATTCTTTTTTTAAGCGATGGGCTAGCAACCTGTCACTATTTGAATCTCAATTCTATCGTTAAGCCAAATAGCTGAACGTGGCCATTCAGTCTTTTCAAGACTGTTGGCTCTGTCTACCTCGCAAGGATATAGACGTGAGCATATGTATGTAAGTATGCATTTGTCTCCTCCTTAAACTTTTTTTTTTACATTAATCTCTTGTGAACTATAACAAAATGTTCCAGGCGTCTCCATGCCACTATTGTGCTCTCAGTCTCGCCGCCGTGGTCACAGTGGCTGTATCTATCGTCCGGCACCCCAGTAAATCTGGCGGCGTGCTGATCGTGGCGGATCTAACGCCCGAGTACCGTTGTTTGTACGGATCTTGTAATTCGATGTCGTTTTTTTGGACTCTTGTTATACTCGTAGGTACCGAATCGCCTAAGATTGACTATAAGATGATGAGTTGATCGTAGGTACTTAAATCTACATTCACCCAAACATAGATACGGTCACGTTTATATGCCGTGTGGGTAAGACGTGGCCGTATGTATGTTTGGGTGTATGTAAGTAACACTGAAAAGTATTTTCAAAACTGTTGGCTCTGTCTACCTCGCAAGGATATAGACGTGAGCATATGTATGTAAGTATGCATTTGTCTCCGTCTTAAACTTTTTTTTTTACATTAAGCTCTTGTGAACTATAACAAAATGTTCCAGGCGTCTCCATGCCACTATTGCGCTCTCAGTCTCGCCGCCGTGGTCACAGTGGCTGTATCTATCGTCCGGCACCCCAGTAAATCTGGCGGCGTGCTGATCGTGGCGGATCTAACGCCCGAGTACCGTTGTTTGTACGGATCTAGTAAAACGATGTCGTTTTTTTGGACTCTTGTTATACTCGTAGGTGCCTAATCGCCTAAGATTGCAATGAAACTTGTGACTCGACTATTAGATGATGAGTTGACCGTACTTAAATCTACATGCAACCAAACATACATACGGTCACGTCTATAACCCTTGTGGGTAAAACAGAGCCAACAGTCTTGAAAAGACTTTTCTGTTGGCTCTGTCTACCCCGCAGGAGAGATAGACGTGACCATACGAGTATGTATGTATGTATGCATTTGTCTCCTCCGTAAACTTTTTTGTTACATAACCTCTTGTGAGCTATAGGTAACAAAATGTCCCAGCCGTCTCCATGCCACTATTGTGCTCTCAGTCTCGCCGCCGTGGGCACAGTGGCTGTATCTATCGTCCGGCACCCCAGTAAATCTGGCGGCGTGCTGATCGTGGCGGATCTAACGCCCGAGTACCGTTGTTTGTACGGATCTAGTAAATCGATGTCGATTTTTTGGACTCTTGTTATACTCGTAGGTACCTAATCGCCTAAGATTGCAATGAAACTTGTGAGTCGACTATTAGATGATGAGTTGGCCGTATTTAAGTCTACATACAAACAAACATACATACGGTCACGTCTATATCCCTCGTGGGTAAGACGTGGCCGTATGTATGTTTGGGTGTATGTAAGTAAGACTGAAAAGTCTTTTCAAGACTGTTGGCTCTGTCTACCTCGCAAGGATATAGACGTGAGCATATGTATGTAAGTATGCATTTGCCTCCTTCTTAAACTTTTTTTTTAAATTAAACTCTTGTGAACTATAACAAAATGTCCCAGCCGTCTCCATGCCACTATTGTGCTCTCAGTCTCGCCGCCGTGGTCGCAGTGGCTGTATCTATCGTCCGGCACCCCAGTAAATCTGGCGGCGTGCTGATCGTGGCGGATCTAACGCCCGAGTACCGTTGTTTGTACGGATCTCGTAAATCGATGTCGATTTTTTGGACTCTTGTTATACTCGTAGGTACCTAATCGCCTAAGATTGCAATGAAACTTGTGAGTCGACTATTAGATGGTGAGTTGACCGTACTTAAATCTACATACACCCAAACATACATACGGTCACTCACGTCTTTATCCCTTGTGGGTAAGACGTGGCCGTATGTATGTTTGGGTGTATGTAAGTAACACAGAAAAGTATTTTCAAAACTGTTGGCTCTGTCTACCTCGCAAGGATATAGACGTGAGCATATGTATGTAAGTATGCATTTGTTTCCGTCTTAAACTTTTTTTTTTACATTAAGCTCTTGTGAACTATAACAAAATGTTCCAGGCGTCTCCATGCCACTATTGTGCTCTCAGTCTCGCCGCCGTGGTCACAGTGGCTGTGTCTATCGTCCGGCACCCCAGTAAATCTGGCGGCGTGCTGATCGTGGCGGATCTAACGCCCGAGTACCGTTGTTTGTGCGGATCTAGTAAAACGATGTCGATTTTTAGGCTCTTGTTATAATCGCCTAAGATTGCAATGAAACTTGTGAGTCGACTATTAGATGATGAGTTGACCGTACTTAAATCTACATACACCCAAACATACATACGGTCACGTCTATATCCCTTGTGGGTAAGACTGAAAAGTCTTTTCAAGACTGTTGGCTCTGTCTACCTCGCAAGGATATAGACGTGAGCATATGTATGTAAGTATGTATTTGTCTCCTCCTTAAACTTATTTTTTAATTAGGCTCTTGTGAACTATAACAAAATGTTCCAGTCGTCTCCATGCCACTATTGTGCTCTCAGTCTCGCCGCCGTGGTCGCAGTGGCTGTATCTATCGTCCGGCACCCCAGTAAATCCGGCGGCGCGCTGATCGTGGCGGATCTAACGCCCGAGTACCGTTGTTTGTACGGATCTAGTAAAACGATGTCGATTTTTAGGCTCTTGTTGTAATCACCTCAATCAGATGGCAATGAAACTTGTGAGCAGGCATAACACCTAGCCTGGCGGAAGATCGTCGCTCCCGCTACAAATCCATCCAAATGGACGTGGCCTATCAGTTTTTTTCCGAGAATGTTCTGTCCACATCCACTGTCTGTAAATTATGCGATTAATGTTTGTATGTTAATGAAATGACGGACATGTTTGGTGAATGACAACAAATATAGTTAGGTTCAAAGCGAGTCTAAATTACATTTTTATAGAACAACCCCACCTTATTTTGCACTAAATTATACGACGTCATCGCCCGAAAAATTGTCGAGGTTATTCGTGACCAGAGGGCTGGTCTTTATTTCGCTGGCAGCATTGCCATTCAACGGATCAGGTTTAGGCACATAAATCTAGCCAAAAACTGCACATTAATCTAGTGTACTCAGATAACTACAGAAACTCTAAAGTAACAAAATGCAATTAGGCGTTTATCACATAACCAAGAGATACCATCAAGGCGTGTCGTGTGGTTCCCCGCGATCGCTCATGCTCCTAACGACGGAGACTCACGCAACGGGGAATTACTACTTTGACTTGCATCATTTCGTGTAGATTTACAAACCCAGTCATCATTATCAGAAGTAGACTAGGTTTAAAATGTCCATACAGTGATTTTAACTTTCGTATCCACGCCACCGTGTGCCGTGTGGTTCCCAGCACTTTAGATAAGGACCACTGCGTGTCATTCCCATGGATGTTGTTAAAGGCGACTAAGGGAATGGCTAATAAAATTGGGATTCTTGTAAACGATGGGCTTGGAACCTGTCACTACTTGGATCTCAATTCCATCATTAAGTCATACAGCTGAGCGTGGTACTTCAGTATTATTAAGATTGTTGCCTCTGTCTATCCCAGAAGGGATATATCGTATGATTGAATTCGGATGTCCTGGGGAAAGTCCAGGTTAAGACCACCGCAGGATGTTACCTTTTCACGGTTTGGTAAGCCGTTGAAGCGATTTTGTTGAAATTTAACGTATTCTTGAATATTCTGTCAATTAATTTTTTTTTTGAAAATTCCTACGTGTTCTGGAGAAGGGGGAATTTAAGTTTAGTTGCGGGCAAAAATTACTACCTAAACTTCTCAACAGCAGCCCTATAATATTAAAATAGTGAACTAAAAGAGAATAAAATCATACCACACCAATACACATACAACAATTACTTAGCAATTTCACGAATGGTAACCTCTCCCATCCTGATATGGAGAAGCGCGGCGGACCCGCGATTTGTCTCCGCGATTTGTCGCTGCGATTTAATCGCGCTCGTAATTCGGCCGCCGCCGCCGTGCGTGTTGGCGCAACGTTGAATACGGTAAGGGTGTTGATACACCGAGACCGTAGTATCAGACATTTTCTTGAATCGTTGTTAAAAGCGGTCAAAGAGACGTCGAGAAAAATGAACACAGAAACAAAAATTCAGTGTCAGTGTCAAAAAATCATGATTAATTTAATCTTTAGTACAATAAAACATTTTCATTAATATAAAAAACATTTTATTTATGTATTTTAATAGAATTATAGTCTGTGTTAATTATTGCCTCTTACGTTAATACTTAACCCAGCTCTGTTAATACTTGCCCCAGATACGGGGGTATGTCTTAACAAACGACTTTTTTGGTTTTGATTAGTCTGTTTCTAAAAGTACTTACCTAGCTAATAGTTTTTGTTACTAATATGATAGCCAAATAATCAGAGCATGTTATAAACAAAAAATAAAACAAAAATGTTAATTACATAATGTGCCGTGTGGTTCCCGGCACTATTACAAAAAAGAATAGGACCACTCCATCTCTTTCCCATGGATGTCGTAAAAGGCGACTAAGGGATAGGCTTATAAACTTAGGATTCCTCTTTTAGGCGATGGGCTAGCAACCTGTCACTATTTGAATCTCGGTTCTATCATTAAGCCAAATAGCTGAACGTGGCCATTCAGTCTTTTCAAGACTGTTGGCTCTGTCTACCCCGCAAGGGATATAGACGTGATCATATGTATGTATGTATGTATGTTAATTACAATTGAAAATATAAACCATAATACAAAATTTGTTAGTACCAGCCACGCTCTGCCCTATCCGTTAAATGCCTTTTACGACTACCGTAAGAAAGAGATAGAATGGTCCTATTCTTTTTTATATCAGCGCCGGGAACCACACGGCATATTATTTTTTTTTATAGTTTATATTTCGGTTCTTCATTGTACTCCTGACCTTACCTCTAAGCGGCTCCCGCTAGATGGCGCGGCGGGCTCGTGAGCGATGGCCGCGGTGATAACAATTGCTTTGTTTCGCTGTAAAACTCGAAAATTAACATCATTTGCCAACGCCCGATCGGGAAGCCGATACAGAGACGGCCAGTTAAGTTATAGGCGAATTAATTTTTAACTGAATACCAAAGGAGTTAGATCCTTTTGCACTATTTAGTACTAAACAACTTGGGGTGCAAATATGTAGATATATACTTAAATTTTTTTGTAAGTATGTACTTATGTTCGTGTGGTTCCCGGCACCAATACAAAAAAGAATAGGACCACTCCATATCTTTCCCATGGATGTCGTAAAAGGCGAATAAGGGATAGGCTTATACATATGGAATTCCTCTTAAAGGCGATGGGCTAGCAACCTGCCACTATTTGAATCTCAATTCTATTTTAAAGCCAAATACCTGAACGTGGCCGATCAGGCCGTCTTTTCAAGACTATTGGCTCTGTCTACTCCACAAGGGATATAGACGTAACTATATGTATGTATGTATATAATTATACCTTAATAATTTAAAATTAATTATACCTTCACAGTTTTTAACTTGCACCAATCGCAATAGTAATGTGGGGTTTAGTTTTAATACCATCGAGATATTGGATTTTGATGGCATTCTGTAACTGTGCGCATTAAATGGTCCAGTCAACTCTGGCTCGGTCCAGCTGAGTTTAGATCTTGTGGAGAACATGAGGTCTTCCGGTGCGGCAGCATTTCAAAATTGGATACAAGGTATCACTAATTGACGTCACATCACTTCAATCTAATTATAACTACTACCGCTTTACAAATAGTATGAGAGCGGAGCCTCTCCCGTCTAACGCTTATCTAACAGGGCACCTTTTTGACTGCCCTACAATTTTTTTTAACTATATATACCCAAATATATAGTAAAAAAAATTGTAGGGAACTTGTGAAGGTTTTTTGTTTAAATTGTTTCGTTATTTTTAGTTATTGTTAGCACTGGCAACTTTTATTTTAGAAGAAAAAATGACGTAAAATGTCAAGGAGTATCAATTGGAAAATTGGAAATGAAGTTTGTAAGATGAGAAAGCCTAGATATTTTAGAAACTGAAATAAAACATTTGTTTTGCTAAATGTAACTGGGTATTCTCACATATATATATGTAGTAAAAACGTGATTGGCTAGCAATCTATCACTATTTGAATCTAAATGCCGTTATTAAGCTATACAGCTGAATTTGGCCTTTCAGACTTTTCATGACTGTTCTGTCTACCCCGCAAGAGATATTAGACGTGATAATATGTCAAACGTGATTGAGATAAAAAAACATAGGGTGTGTGTTTTTTCCCTTTTTTTTTTCAAATAACATATGAAGACGTATAGAAACAGAATCAATACTTAACTTATAAAGCTGAAGAGTTTGTTTGTTTGAACGCGCTAATCTCAGGAACTATCGGTTCGAATTGAAAACTTCTTTTCGTGTTGAATAGACCATTTATCGAGTAAGGCTTTAGGCCATATAACAACACGCTGCAACTATTAGGAGCGAAGAAATAATGGAAAATGTAAAAAAAACAAACGGGAAAAATTATTCATCTTGAGGGCTTCAATGATGCTCAAAATAACTATGCCAGCGGACGAAGTCGCGGGCACAGCTAGTAATAAATATAAGTGTATATTTTCCAGTCCGATTGCCCCAATAGGTATAGTCCGAAAATGGTAAGCCAAATAAATCGTCGACTTACGAAACATTGACAAAAGATACAAACACACATAACAATGGCCAATGGCCAACATAGGTATAGAATGTCAATTGTTGTAACAATTATTACCAATTGTAATGCAATTACCAGCGCAAGATTCACTGAACAATGTGATCTTTTTAAATATAGAATGCCAGAATATGACAACCTTTCGAAGTTTGGACCTCCCGGCACGCAAATGTTTGGCAAACATTTGCCTATATATTTATTTTCGAATTTTGAACCTTACTTATATGCGAACAAAGTTCATGATTTCTGTTATCAATGTTGCTGAAACATGGTTTTGCAAATGGCGCTAAGTTGCAGGCATCAAATATTTGTGTGAAATTAAGAAATTACACGCTGTATTAGTTGTTTTGTGTGCATTTTGTGATGACAATGGAGTTATAACAACAGTAGTAATCTTGTTGACGTTGACATTTTAAGCCACACACAAAGAATGGCCGTGTTTAGTTAATTTATTTTCTTGGTGAATACGATGAATGTCGACTAAGGGATAGGCTTGTAAACTTAGGATGGGCTAGCAATCTATCACTATTTGAATCTCAATTCTATCATTAAGCCAAAAAGCAGCTGAACGTGGCCTATCAGTCATTTCAAGACTGTAGGCTCTGTCTACTTGCAATGGATATAGTCCTGATTGTATGTATGTAAATGCGATTTATATAGGAAAATATCGATATCTTTGTCAGCACAACACTAACATATAAAATACATATAGTACTGAGAGATATAAACTTTTTCTAAGGGCTTTAACGGATGTTTATTTTTTCAAAAGAACAAGTTTTAAGAATTTGTTACTGCTATATTTGTTTTGTGTCTATAGCATTATCGAATAAACATTTTATCTAACTTAGGTATCTAACTATTAATTAATTAGGCCAAACAACTGAACGTGGCCTATTAGTCTTTTCAAGACTGTTCGCTCTGTCTACCTCGCAAGGGAAGAATACGTGATGATATGTATGTATGTATGTACAAAACTTGTGAACAAAAGGTTCAAACTGCGTATACCAAAACCGAACAATTCAAGTCTTGCTTCAAATACAGGGTTTCCTGAAACCATCCAGGCGCATGGGAAAGAGGTCCCGATCGCACTAATTGTCCCGGGGGAGTCTTTGTAAACAGCCGACGGCAATTTGCGTATCGGCTGCGATTGCCGACCGTACTTACCTCCCTACTAATTGCGAGGGACGGTGTGCAAAAAAAGTTGGGGTGATCAAAGATTTTTCATTTGGAGTTTTTCACTTGATTAACATACTTACATACCTACTTATAATCCTACTATAATATAATAAATGCGAAAGTTTGTGAGTACCTACCTATGTTAGGATGTCAGTATGGATGTTTGTTACTCTCTCACGCAAAATCTACTGAACCGATTACGATGAAATTTGGTATGTAGGTAGCTGAAGACCGGAGTTCCCGCGGGATTGACAGGGTTTCCATGCGGACGAAGTCGCGGGCGGCCTCTAGTAAATAATAATAATACCTAATAAAAACTCTTCATTGCATCAAGATAACATGATGATCATGTTGTACTAAGGCGTCCATATATCTAAAGCAATTTCTTACAGCCAACCTGTTACTAAGGATTTCACAAATTGAGTTGGGTGCTTAATCACGTCTATATCTCTTGCGGGGTAGACTGAGCCACAATATTGAAACCACTACGTTTAGCAGTTTAGCTTAATGATAGAATTGAGATTCAAATAGTGACAGATTGCTAGCCCATCGCCTAAAAGAGGAATCCCAAGTTTATAAGTCTATCCCTTAGTCTCTTAGTATGTTAACTTGTAATTTATACATAGCTAAGTTATACTATCTTCATTTGCATACAGGTCATTAATAAATGCGAAAGTTTGTATTTTTGTAACTCTTTCCCAAGGAAACCATCGGAGCGAATTTGTATGAAACTTCACCAGAAATGTAGATCAGAAATATTTTACAATCAATTTAATCGATTACTCACTTAAACATTATTTTGTCGTTCATTAAATAATTATTTGTGTAATAATCGATAAATTTTTATATATAATTAGGTACCAAAGCAACCATAAGATGTCGCTGTTCTTTGCCAAATTGGAAAATGCAGTTGCTGTCGGTACCAATCTGAACAGTCTGAGAAGTGGAGAGCTGACATTAAGTTGATACCCGGTACTACGATCCCGGAATCTCCTTTTATTGTTCTTACTCCCGATTTGATTAAACGGAATAAGGAATTATTTTAGACCATAATTTTATGCAGTCGGGCTATTTTAATTTATACATATTGTCACGTCTATATACCTGGTGGTGTAGACAGAGCCAACAGTCTTGAAAAGATCGAAAGTCCGCGTTCAGTTGTAAAGCCTTATGATTTAATTGAGATACAAATATAGACAAGTTGCTAGTCTATCGGCTACAAGAAGAGTACCAAGTATATTATTTCTTTGTCGCCTTTTACGACATCCATGGGAAAGATATGGAATCGTCCTATTCTTTAGCGCCTGGAACCACAAGGCTACCAAATGCATTAGCTACCTTATTTTGATTTTTTCTCAGCGAGTGAAAAAAATCCTAATATCCGACATTACGGCAGGTTAGGCCCGAATCGGAACAAGTTGCTCATGAACATGCGATAACTAGTGATGTGAAGAGACAGTTTCATGTGAGACCGAAAAATCACGAGACTCAATTTGTTTTATTATTCATTTAGGAATGTCAGTATTTTACGAAATATCATAAAACGAGTACTAGCGATCCGCTCGGCTTTGCAAGGGTAGTATTTATTATAAAATACTAGCTGTCCCGGCAAACGTTGTTTTGCCATATAAATATTTTTTAAGTAATTTCTAGTTAAAAAAAATGTTTATTGTTGACAACCCTTATTACTAAAGGGTATGAAACAGATGTAGGCCGATTCTCAGACCTACTCAATATGTTGACAAAAATCGGTCAAGCCGTTTCGGAGGAGTACGGGAACGAACATTGTGTCACGAGAATTTTATCCTCGTTCCAACATTATGAACAAAATCCTTCCAGAACTTACCAAAATTAGCGTTTACAAACAGAGAGACAAAATAGGGGGACTTTATTATATATAGCGATATGTAGTGAAGTGATTCAAATTCAAAAATTTTATTCATTATTATTGAAAATTTCAAACATCACTTGATAATTGTCATATTTTTGGTTTCACAACATTGGTCGACGTCGAATAAATTAGTTAAAAACTAAGTTTACTGCCGCTTCCGAAGCGTCAGTGTAGTATTTTCTTTAATAACGTAAACTTTACAATTACACAAAATTAGAATAGAAATGTGGACGAGAAAATACATTGTTATGATAATTTAAATAATATTATATTAAATGGAATATCAAATTAAAAAAATAATGGTGTATGATATAGTGTACCGAATTTGATTTGAATCTATTACAAATCTTTGTTCCTGCGCCAAGTTCAAGCCAGATTTTTGTCATTCAGGTAGTCATCAGTCCTATAATGAGCCTACTCACAAAGTTCTATCTTTTTACAACTAGAAATATCACTGACATATTACAAGTAACTAATCTGCTTTCTAAATGCATTCAGAGACGAGTCTTAAACCAGTATCGAGTATTTCCCAACACTATCGCGCACCGGCTGAGTTCCCACGGCACTCCTGCGCATGCACGCGCCCGCATTATGCAAATTGCATACGCATCCTTCCTTGGAAGAAATTAAGTGTCGCCATGTTGTGTGAACTTTCACCTTTTTGGTTACTTACTTAGGTTTTTGAGTGATTTATGTCTTTGCAAGAGTTGGATAACATTGTATCATTTATTTATATATCATTATATCATATAGGTATGAACTATAAATACTTCCTATCTTTGTAGTATTAGTATGAACTAGATTTTTTATCGCGCTTTAGATATAAAATATTATGAATCAAACTTTGACTTACGCCCCTTTCGTACTTTTTGGTCATCCGGCTCGAAGGACCAAAATAATGTAAAGGTTGTAAGACTTATAATGTATAATACTAATAAAAGGTGTTTCAGGGATGATATGTTATAAACAAACGAATTCAGGAAACCGATATAATATAATTTAATAATTTCATTATCCTGAAGTTTTCGCGGGTTAGATAGGGTTTCCATGCGGACGAAGACATATATATAAAACATACACGCCTTTCCATCATGTTTCTTATCTCGGGTCTTCTGGAAGAGATTTCTATCGAAATAAGCAGAACCTATGTAATATTGTTTCTTATGATTATCAGTCTCGATGCTTTTTGTGTACCTACATAAATTAGTATTATAAATAAATAAAATTTAAGTTTAGAGTTCAGTTTACAATGGACGGTATCCCATACTGTTGCCTATGTGACTTCTGACGATCTAGTTGATATACATACATGCATACATATAGTCACGTCTATATCCCTTGCGGGGTGGACACACACTTGCGTCTGACCTACCGACAAAAAGGAATAGGACCACTCCATCTCTTTCCCATCGATGTCGTTAAAGGCGACTTAGGGATAGTCTTATAAAATTGGGATTCTTTTTTTTTATGCGATGGGCTAGCAACCTGTCTGTCACTATTTGAATCTCAATTCTATCATCAAGCCAATAAGCTGAACGTGGTTTAAGATATCTGTGACAAATATTATTAAAATCAATCATTGAGTTTATTTGGTACAAATAAAAATACAATAACACAAAAATATCTGTAGCCATAATGTTCCGTCGCTTTTTTCCCCAAAAAGGTATTGTCATTTTGCTGAGAAATCCTCAAAAGAACCACTTTCATTTCTCCATTACGCATTGTCACCCAAAATATTCAACAACAATAAGCATTCATGTCACGAAAACCCGACCATTATGGTTTTTGAAATCATAAAAATCGTGACTAACCTGAAAAGGTGTTTATTCCAAACAAACCGCATTGTAGGCTATTGACCATCTCGCTAAAGATTAAGCGAGGTAATTTATCCAGGCAGCGTATAAAACTTAAAGGATGCATACATGAATGTCTTTGGCCCTCGGGCACTTCATATAGCACGGATCGCGGTCACATTCTTCGACTACCCGCACGCAGAAAAATGAGACGGCGAGGCGTTCAGTTGCCCGCGGGCGGCGGCGGCGAGCGGACGTCTCTTGTCGCTCGACTGCGAATTTAATGCGGTCATTTTTTACACCGTAACATTGTGTGTTCTGTTCATTTATGTGTTTTCGACGGCGGTAGTACGCTTGTCTGTGACACTGGAGGTCCCGGGTTCGAATCCCGGCCAGGGCATGATGAGAAAAGAACTTTTTCCGATTGGTCTGGGTCTTGGATGTTTATCTTTATAAGTATTTATTATATTATAAGATATAGTATCGTTGAGTTAGTATCTCGTAACACAAGTCTCAAACTTACTTCGAGAGTAACTCAATCTGTGTAATTTGTTCCGTATATATTTATTATTTTTGGATTTAATTCTGTTTGTTGTGCAATTTTTAAACACTTATTTAACTTACTAAAAATATACGAGTATATGGTCACTACGATAAAGCATTCAAATACTTTTGGGTATTTGAATGCTTTATTATATTTTAAGCAATCTTTTTTAAAGGCAACCATAGTGTAAAGGAGACCCTGAATATAAAGAAAGGAGACCCTGAATGTCTAGTGCCACGGCAGGCAAGGCATACTATTGTCAATCCAAAAAAAAAAGTAGGATACCCTACTTTTTAAGAAGAAGATAAGGTGTGTGTAAGTATAAGAAAATAAATTATTATGTAGTCATACGATGTGCCGTGTGGTTCCCGCCACCAATACAAAGAAGAATAGGACCACTCCATCTCTTTCCCATTGATGTCGTAAAAGGCGACTAAGGGATTCAAATAGTGGCAGGTTGCTAGCCCATCGCCTAAAAAAGAATCCCAAGTTTGTAAGCCTATCACTTAGTCGCCTCTTTAGACATCCATGGAAAATGAGGTGGTCCTATTCTTTTTTATATTGGTGCTGGGTACCACACGGCACTTTTTGTGTTAAACTGACAATAATCCTACAATGTCCCGACAGTGTAAAAGAGGCCTGCGCTAAATGTCACGGCGCGGTGTGACCACAATATATCCGCGGGCCAGGACGTCCACGCCTCTTAAAGTGCGTTGGAATTCCACTGATTTTAGACTGAAGCAGGTCGTTTCTGCTCCATCACAATACATACATACATATGGTCACGTCTATATCCCTTGCGGGGTAGACAGAGCCAACAGTCTTGAAAAGACTGAATGGCCACGTTCAGCTATTTGGCTTAACGATAGAATTGAGATTCAACTAGTGACAGGTTGCTAGCCCAACGCCTAAAAAAGAATCGCAAGTTTGTAAGCCTATCACTTAGTCGCCACTTTCGACTACCATGGAAAATGAGGTGGTCCTATTCTTTTTTATATTGGTGCTGGGTACCACACGGCACTTTTTGTGTTAAACTTTACAAAATTCTAGTTCAAATCGAAACGTGATCATTTGGAGTTTTAGTAAGTAGGTATACAATTGAATTTTTAAAGACTTGTTTAGATACAAGTGATGATGCTTTGAGTTTTTAGTTTTTAGATTAAAACAAATCTTTGGTTAGCTGTAACTGGCGGCCACGCTACAAACTTTTTATTTAATATTTTTATATAGTGTATTTGTCCCTGGGAAAAGTCGAGAAAAACATAGATTTTTTTGACTTTATAGGTAACCTACCTCTACGTGTTTCCATTATTTGGCCTCTCCATACATACATACATATGGTCACGTCTATATCCCTTGCGGGGTAGACAGAGCTAACAGTCTTGAAAAGACTGAATGGCCACGATCAGCTATTAGGCTTAATGATAGAATTGAGATTCAAATAGTGACAGGTTGCTAGCCCATCGCCTTAAAAAAGAATCCAAAGTGTGTAAGCCTATCCCTTACTCGCCTTTTACGACATCCATGGGAAAGAGATGGATTGGTCCTATTCTTTTTTGTATTGGTGCCGGGAACCACACGGCATTTGGCCTCTTCACCCCGTAAAGTTACACTCTTTTGACTCTATATCCCAAAATTTTTAAATATAAATGATACCGTCCTAAGTTGGGCATGTCAGCAGGAAGAATTATCGAAACTATGGGCTCTGTCTACCCCGTATGGTATATAAAAATTAGCGGTCTATTGTCTCAAGAAACCACCTCATTATTCGATAATACTTAGCTAAGAAACACAATTTATTTCTATCATTCCGCGGATCTCAAATTGGCCATTACTTGACGTCATAACTAGTAATGTTGGCAACATTTCAGTTTGGATCACAGAATTAGAGTAGTTATTTTGTCTAGAAGCCTCATTTAACGATGTGCCGTGTGGTTCCCGGCACCAATACAAAAATGAATAGGACCTTTCCATCTGTTTCCCATGGATGTCGTAAAAGGCGACTAAGGGATATGCTTACAAACTTGGGATTCTTTTCTAGGCGATGGGCTAGCAACATGTCACTCTTTGAATCTCAATTCTATCGTTAAGCCAAATAGCTGAACGTGGCCATTCGGTCTTTTCAAGACTGTTGGCTCTGTCTACTCCGCAAGGGATATAGACGTGACCATGCGTGTGTATGTGTTGGCAACACTTCAGTTTGGATCACGGAATTAGAGTACTTATTTTGTCTAGAAGCCTCATTTAACGGGCTACGGGCTGTTGCCTGTGACTTCGTCCGCTTTAAATATTTATATGTAAATTGTTACCTATTCTGTTATTCACAATGTCAAGAAACTATATTACCTACTGCAAAGTTTCATGAAAATTCGTTCACTAGTTTTTGCATGGGAACGTTCTGACAAAAAGTGACGGCCTCTATGGCTCAGCGGTAGTACGCTTGTCTGTGGCACTGGAGGTCCCGGGTTCGAATCCCGGTCAAGGCATGATGAGAAAAGAACTTTTTCTGATTGTCCTGGGTCTTGGATGTTTATCTATATAAGTATTTATTATAAAATATAGTATCGTTGAGTTAGTATCTCGTAACACAAGTTTCGAACTTACTTCGAGGCTAACTCAATCAGTGTAATTTGTCCCGTATATATTTATTTGTCCCGTATATATTTATTTATTTATTTATATTTAAAAAGTGAGGTCAAGAGTACTCGAAACCGACGAGCTTGCATGAAGAGAGTTAAAAATGTGAATGAAGCGAAAGAACAAGCGATCGTGGCAAGTGTAAAGATGTAGGTAGTCTCTGCCTACCCCTATGGGAAACAGGTGTGATGGTATGTATAGTAAGTAAGACTAAGTATGTTTTATAAACATTATTTTTTATCACCCACTCAAAGGTCTCTACTTAACCCAATGGTAGACTGTTAGATAATGCTATTAGCATTAAGTCCGCCTATTGTACAATACAAATGTTACAATAAAGAATAAATAAATAAATAAACATGTAATTTAATTTTTAAATACTTTATTTCCACGTTCAAACCCATATCAGCTTGGAGTCATCAACACGTACGGCGTTATCGGCCAATCGCGAGCGAGGGCGGGAACGCGCGGCCATTTCGAAAAAAGAACGCCGTTCCATTCTTACGATTTATCTGGTTAATGCGCCCTGTCGTCGTCTTATTTATTTTTATTTTTTAAGGCTAAAGAGGTTATAATAATCAATGTACTTACATACATTTTTTGACGAAGTATTTTAATTATTTACCACATCATGACACTGAAAAGATATAGAAATGATAAACACAAGAAACAATAGTACATATAGGTTCGCTTATTTCGACAGTTTAAATGAAAGTTTGTATGCTGCAGTGTAGTTCGTTCCGCCTTCTTCTACACATGCGCTTCGGAAGCGGTAATAGTTATATTTAAATTTAAGTGATGTGACGTCAATTAGTGATACCTTGTATCCAATTTTGATAATAAATCTATTCTATTCTATGAAAATGGATCATGACTGCTACTTATGTGATGCCGGGGCGGGTCGCTAGTTATAATATAAGTAGCTGTGCCCGTGACTACGTCCGCGTGGAACAGTAATTTGAGGATTTGAAGGATGAATAATTTTCCCCGTTTTTTGTTTTCATTATTTTCCATTATTTCTTCGCCCCTAAAAGTTGCAGCTTGATGTTATATAGTCTAAAGCCTTCCCCGATAAATGGTCTGTTAAACACAAAATAATTTTTCAATTCGAACCAGCGATTCCTGAGATTAGCGCGTTCAAACAAACAAACAAACTCTTCAGCTTTATAATATTAGTATAGATGGTAGGTACCATCAAAATTTGCACATCATCTGTCACTGCTCCATCTTAAATGACGAATGTTATCAATCATTAAGTTGTCATTAGCTGCATTCGATTTGCTGTCTGTCCGTAGAACCTTGGCATTTGAGACTTCCTCATGTTAGGCACGTGTACTTGGGTTAAGGAATAGAGGAGATGTGGCAAAAGGGCATAGGTTGTGATTCTTGAAATGATTGCAGATTACCTGTATCAAACAAAATATAATATACATACATACATACATACATATTATCACGTCGTCCTTGCGGGATAGACAGAGCCGAAAGCCTTGAAAAGACTGATAGGCCACGTTCAGCTGTTTGGATTAATGAAAGAAGTGACAAGTTGTTAGCCCGTCGCCTCAAAGAAGAATCCCAAGTTGATGAAGCCTATCTTTTAGTCGCTTTTCTATGACATCCATGGGAATGAAACGAAGTGGTTAGATTCTTTTTTTATTGATGCTAGGAACCACACGGCACTATTAAAAATATAGGTGAATTAAAACTATATGAATTTTGTCGTGGGATCATTTGGCTTGCCAATTAAAACATCAATCCAGCCAGTTAGACCTTGCTGAATTTATGTTTCAAGGGTGGTAAAGTTTTGTCGTCGACGTTAAACGCATTAATTGTTTTATTCGACCTTTAGCTATTTTCTACAGCATCCACAGAAAGAGACGTAGTGTTATGTAGGTATTATTAGTCCGTAATGTAGTGACGTCGAACCGTTGTAGTCTCTAAACCGTCCGGGACACTTTAAATGTGCGCACGCGTGCCCTGATCTTTGGTCTATTTCAGCGCTCACCAAATTAAGTAGCGCGCCTTAATCTGGCGGCTAGTTGCTAGATCTCGTGTCTATAGTTAAACCCACGCCCTCTTAAAAAAATTAACAATAGTCATAATAAAGGTTGTAGTTATTATATATATTTTAAATTAACTCTTATCACTTTTACCTACAACGTTTCACTCAACGTCACAACGTATGTAATAAAGGAATAAAATCTTCGAAGCCATATCTCCTAAGTTCTGTTATCAACATTCGAGCAGAAGCGAAATCATAGCATCAATCATTATACAAGACAGTAGATAATGGGCTGAATGGGTGACCTTACTGTTTAGGATTCACTATTGAGTTTATACTTAAGTATACTTACTTATTTATTTACTAGCTGTGCCTGCGACTTTGTCCGCGTGGAAAAGTTATTATGGGCATCATTGAAGCCCTCAAGAAAGGAATAATTTTCCTTTTTTTTCTCCATTTTATAGCCTAAAGCCTTCCTCGATAAATGGTCTATTCAACACAAAAAGAATTTTTCAATTCGAACCAGTAGTTCTTGAGATAAGCGCGTTCAAACGAACAAACTCTTCAGCTTTATAATATTAGTATATGTACTTATTTATTTATTACACTTAACATTCTTATCGAATAAGTAGGTAATCGAAGAGGTTCCGTGTGGTTTCCAGAATTTTAGAATATAACCACTCTGTCTTTCCCGTGGATGACGTAAAAGGCGACTTAGGCTGTAGAGTACAGTCACATCTATATCCCTTGCGAGTAGATTAAGCCAACAATCTTGAACAGATTGAACGTTTAGCTGTATGGCTTTATGACTGAATTGAGATTTAAATAATGACAGGTTGCAGCTCAACGAGTAGGTACAAGAGCATTTTCAAGTTCATAACCTTATGCCTTAGTCGCCTTTTATGAAATCCATGGGGAAAAATTGAGTGGTCCTATTCTAATGTGCCCGAAACCACACGGCATAAACGAACACAATGAACGTGTTCTTCGAATGTTTTGGAGACTGAAAGCTAAAGGGATATTTTTATCCGCCAATTCTTACTTATTTTTTACGTTTACGTCTTTATGAATGTAGTGAAGTTTTGGAATGATGTGAATGAATGAATTTCATAAAAATAGGTCTAATGGGAGTCGCTTCGTGTAAAAATTTGACCCACCCAATTCAGGATCCATAGTCAGCTTACCCCGGACTCCTCTCCAGAATGGTGAGGATGCAACCAGGAAGAAGAATGAAGTGAAGTTATGTTATATGTGAATATTTTAAGGTTCACCATCAACATCGTTGACTCAAACTTGACTTAAATGAACGACTTGTCAATGTTAAAACTTCAAGACAGTTACTTATGTTGTCCATTTATCACTTCCGTCTCCAAGAAGATGCATTAATATTTAAAATCATTATTCATGGAGAATATTATTAATTCTATCATTAAGCCAAATAGCTGAAGGTGGCCATTCAGTCTTTTCAAGACTGTTGGCTCTGTCTACCCCGCAAGGGATATAGACGTGATTAAGTTATGTAATGGAATCTATCTGTATCCTTTTGAGTGGTTTCTATAAGATTTGTGTTGGCCTAATTTTATCATGAATCTGAAATTTTCCAATCATCTATGTATCATACCGCACTGGATTTGGCCAAGTCAATAGGCTATTTGACAAAGTTCTAAAAACTATCTTAGGGTATTTATTTGTTTATAAGGAGCCCTACAAAAATACTTTTCTGCCTTAATACAGCTATTTTATTAAAAAATCGTAAAAGAAAATGAAATATTCAAATATGCCGCCAAAACGCGACTTTTAGCAATATGGCGGCCATGGCATGCAGTGACGTAAAATTCGTGTAAATATCATACAAAGCTTGTTGGTGTTTCGAAAAGTTTTGATTTTCTCTTTATTTAACTTGTGCCACGTCATATGTGTGAAAATTATTAAAATGAGTTCCTATAAAAGTTGTGCAGTGCCTCAATGCACTAATACAACAATAAAATCTCCTACAAAACTGTTTTTTTCTATGCCGATGGATTTGAATATTCGAAAGAAGTGGTTTCAGATCATGATCTAAGATCAGTGGTTACCAAGATATACTTTCATTGATGTTTTCACATTCCTCAGTTCGGCAGCAAAGAAATCTGGATTGTCTTTGAAGAAGACAATCCAGATTTCTTCTTCCAACCATTATTGCGTCCACTTTTTGTAGGTTTCGACTGTCAGCTTTCGCGGAATTGGTTTCCATTATTAAATACCTATGTTATCTGAGTAATCCTGAGCGATCAAACACTTATAAAATCTTGAAAAATAATAGCGAACACTAAGGAACGGTACGATCCACAGTCTGTTTATGGATAATTGACGTCATAATAGAAATAGCCAATCACGTTCGTTTTTAGTCACGTGACAGCTGCATATAAAAACCTAATTTTCTGAGACGGATTTTGTTTAAATAATGCAACATTTTTATCTCGCGTTATTACAAATCGCTCCAAAAAAATAATATTAAGACTGATGACATAAAAGAAATGTATATTTTTAATACAGTCAAATAGCCTATTACGAGTATATTACAGACTTTCTGAATATGGTTTATTTTACCAATTCAGTTATCTCAGGTAACAAATGCCTATATTGAAAATTGTAAATGCTCTCGTTCTTTTGTTTCGTTCTTCACGAAGGTTTTAAAAAAAAATTGAACAAATCTAGGATGTTCAGATGAAATGGACGAATTTAAATTAAGAGTTTGAGTTGTAATGAGGTATATGTACGTATGTACGATGTAGGTAGTGCGTGATGTCCAAAACCTCACGGTAGTCAATTAGTGTTAAAGCCAAGTGACCTCACTCCAGTTAGCGGAAGACCGATAATGATATGTTTCGTGACACAGCCATTACATTCGACGCCTATCGTTTTCCTATTATATTGCGTACGCGCACGTTGTGATCATTAGTCATTATGTTCCGGCAGAAGTATGATTTTTGTGAATTTTGGGTTAAAAAAACGTTCTACATACATACATATGGTCACATCTATATCCCTTGTGGGGTAGACAGAGCCAACATTCTTGAAAAGACTGAATGGCCACGTTCAGCTATTTGGCTTAGTAATATAATTGAGATTCAAATAGTGTTAGGTTGCTAGCCCATCGCCTAAAAGAGAATCCTAAGTTTGCAAGCCTATGCCTTAGTCGCCTTTTACGACATCCATGGGAAAGAGATGGAGTAGTCCTATTTTTTTCTGTAATAACGTTCTATGGCGAGAAAAAGGTACCTACAAAGAACACGCATAGCGAAAATAATCTATTTTTTTTTGTTGAAAATGATAATGTCTACATACGACCCGATGACATTAAAATTTTTTTCTTCCTGTAAAGTCTCTGCCTACCAATAGTCTACTTTACCTCTCTCAAATTTTCTCTGTTTTGTATAGATAAGATCCAAGTTGTTGCCCGCTATCTCTTGCAAGTAGAAATTCGGCTTTCATCTCATTTGCGGTCATCATGTTATGACTATGCACCGGAAATCTTATTTATTTATTTATGTACACAAATTATATACAGAAGCATTTATTACAGTAATTCTAGTACAAAGGTGCTACTTATTTCAAAAGAAATCTCTTCCAGTAGACCCATGAGAGGAGAGATTGATCTTTTGGTTTTCAGTTCAGTGTCGCTAATCGTCTGATCATGTCACATTGCTTAGGTAGTTGTTTTAACCATAATTATATTGTCTATTCTCTAAAAAATTCTAACAAGCCAACTATTCACGTTCAAAATACTCCCCAAAGAATGCGTTTATTACTAGGGATTCGTAATGCAATGGGTTATCTTATCACTGCATTTATGTTAATAATTGCGACAAATTTTTGTTTTATATACCTACTTACCATGGATTCGTTTGCAGACAAACATCGCTTGGACTATAATTACCCACACTCTGCCATAGATTCTAGCCACATACCTCAATTCCACGTTAATGGAACATAATGTGGCCTTTGATCAAGCATCTCTCTATGGTAGCCTAATCAAATTTGGAACGCTTCTATAATTTGAAGACGCGTGCCAAAATGGCCGCCGCCCTGCCGATTAGCGCGCGTAATGTCTACGGCAAATGCCAGGCACCAGGCACTAAACTGATTGGCAGGCAATGAGAGCCATTAGCGGACTCATGCCAAAAACGGATCGCTCTGACTCAATCCGTGACATGTACCAGCAAACCATTCTAACTAAACCCTTCGTGTATTTTTAATTTTCAGTTTTGTCAAGTCGTTCGGAGCTCAACGCAAAATGGCCGCCGACTTGCGATGTGCAATTAAGATTAATTAGGTCTACGCCTTGAATGACTCTAAATGAGAACGTATGTTTTGTTTGTTTGTGTTTTTTGTATGTTTTGTGTTTTCTTTTGTGTCGAGACGTTAGAAATTCGACGCACTTTTGAATAGACAATGAAAGAAAACAGTTACAAAGAGAACCTATAACTGTAACTCACCTATGATTGATAAGGAATAATTAATTTCATGCCGACATTTTGAGTACATCCTCTATATGTCTCTCGTTCAGTCTTATTTTCTGCTACTTTATTTTAAACTAGCTGTGCCCGCGACTTCGTCTGCGTGGAATAGTTATTTTGGCAATCATTGAAGTCCTCAAGGAGAAATAATTTTCCCCGTTTTTTTCACATTTTCCATTCTTTCTTCGCTCCTAATAGTTCCAGCGTGATGATAAATAGCCTAAAGCCTTCCTCGATAAATGGTCTACTAAACACAAAAATAATTTTTCAATTCGAACCAGTAGTCCCTGAGATTAGCGCGTTCAAACAAACAAACTCGTCAGCTTTATAATATTAGTAGGTACCTATAGATGGTATTAGCATTGTAGGTATGTTACATTTCATCAGTACCTTCTTCTAGTCATTGTCATCTTACAAGACACTCCTTGCCTCATAGCCTCTTACATACACACATAGATATATGCACGTCTAACGTTTGTGTCCAAATAGTTTAAAAATAATTTACCCGACTCTTTGCCACCCCAGCCATTTTTGCCAGGACAATAAATCACGAAGGTAAAACAAAACATTTTGTTCGAACGTCAAAACAAAATGGACTTTCCCATTCATATTCATAGGCCTCACGACTCAACATAAAATAAGTTTTTAAGTAATCCTCTCAACTGTCTACAGTAACTGCCCTTAAAATTACTTTAAACTGTAAAAAGTACGTATTCTTCGACAAATATTCCGTCATATCTCGACTTATGGATGTAACGTATGCTCTATGTTTCTGTTGTGTGAACTAGGGGTGCGCTGCATATATATCGATAGCGTGTTGTCGATAGTCACCGTCAGTATCAATACTTTCTTTTTCCTTCCTTCTTGGTAAAGGTTGACTGGAAGAGATTGCTTTAGCGTTAAGTCCGCTTTTGTACCATCTATATCTGCTTTGTGCTGTTTTTTATGTCTTATTCTTATGGTGCAATAAAGAGTTTTATCTATCTATCTATCTTGTTCCAGTAACTTCCTCACCACGCTGGGGGAAGTAACTACCGTCTGACCCTCGCAACCGTTGCAGGCGAACCTTAACTATATTGGATCATGGTAAAGTACATTTCCAGTTGCCTGAAAAGTGCAGGTTTCCTCACATTATTTTCCCTTACCTTAAGAGCGTAAGTTAAACAGAAAATATTTGTGTATAACCAATTAAGTATAATGAAAATATAATGTTATTGGTGATAGGTGGGATTTGAACCAACCTGTGGTGCCATACATACATATAATCACGTCTATATCCCTTGCGAGGTAGACAGAGCCAACAGTCTTGAAAAGACTGACAGGCCACGTCCAGCTGTTTGGCTTAATGATAGAATTGAGATTCAAATAGTGACAGGTTGTTACCCATCGCCTAAAAGAAGAATCCCAAGTTTATAAGCCTTTCCCTTAGTCGCCTTTAACGACATACATGGGCACGAGATGGAGTGGTCCTATTCTTTTATTTATTGGTGCCGGGAACCACACGGCTTTAAAAGCTTGGCGATAGGCTAGCAACTCTAAGACCTACGATGATGATGATAGATGGAGGGGATCTATTCCCCATGTATGTCGTAAAAGGCGACTAAGGAAAGGCTATTTCTTGTAGGTGTCTCTATTATTAGACATTCGAAAGTTTTACACAATCGATAATAATATGGTGTCGATATTAACTAACTATCGATAGTTTAACAACACTAGCGTGAACGCAAGTTGGCTGCACGTGTTAATTGGTAGGCAATAATTGATCCCGGGCCACCCGCGTTGGCTTCGTGTATATTTAGACTGGACAGTGGCTTATCTGTGCTGTGTTTAGGAACATGCCTGACATTATTAGAACTATTTGTTTTGAGCGGAGTTCAGTGTTCTCTGTTTGAAAAAATTCGTATGGGGATTTAGAGTTAAGATTCCTGTGTATCTGAGAAATTCTGTTTGACGATTATTTAGGGATTTATTTAACTGAATATACGACTATAAATCACTTTTTTAACCCTTACAGGGTATACAGGGTCTCGATAAGACTGGGAGGCCGCATTAAGCTAGGTTACCAGCTTATCGCTTAAAAGAAGAATCCCAATTAAAATTATATTTAATGTAAGTCATTACCGTGATTACGTGTAGGTACTTAGGTACACGCGGCACAGAAGATACCTGGGCCACCTCTCATACACTAATCGGCGAGGTGGCACAGCTAGGTATCTCCTGAGCCCACAGAACTTACCTACTTCTTATACCTATCTACCTACCTATATAAAATAATCGTGTCACTATGTTGGCTTCCGTGCTCCTCAGAAACGGCTTGACCGATTCTCATGAAATTTTGTGAGCATATTGAGTATCTGTCTGAGGTCTGAGAATCGGCCAACATCTATTTTTGATACCCCTTAGGGACGACAATGGTTGTCAACATATGTACATACATACATAAAATCACGCCTCTTTCCCGGAGGGGTAGGCAGAGACTACCTCTTTCCACTTGCCACGATCTCTGCATATGGTTGTCAACAAAATTATTTATATGGCAAAACAACGTTTGCCGGGACAGCTAGTTACTTATAATAAAGTCTCCACGTCATCTGCTGTTTGAAATGGTTGTAATGCAAAATTATAATCACTTTGACAATAACTCACCAATCACCGCCTCCCTCGTTAGCCCGTTCCAAGTTCAAATTTTAAATTCATCGCGAGTCATTTACTGTTCCCGCTCGCGATCTCTCCCTGCGCGGGACACGTGACGTCATTACTCACAAGATGTACGGCGACCGACACGGTTGATACTTGAAAGATGATTAAATATTTAGTTACCTACCGCAAGGACATTTAAAACGATTAGAGTTTTAGTCTAAAAGAGTAAGTTTATAGTTGCAAAAATAAACTTCTTCTCTTTCTAAAATATATAGGTAATACAATACAATGCAAATTATCTTTATTGCCCATAAAAAAGTACATATGTAGTAGAAACATACATACATACATACATAAACTCACGCCTCTTTCCCGGAGGGGTAGGCAGAGACTACTTCTTTCCACTTGCCACGGTCCCTGCATACTTCCTTTGCTTCATCCACATTCATGACTCTCTTCATGCAAGCTCGGCGGTTTCGGGCACTTTTGACCTGACCCTTCACCAGGACGTCCTTAATTTGATCAAGATATGTTCGTCTAGGTCTTCCCACCCCGACCTTTCCCTCCACACTCTCCTTGTATATCTGCTTAGTCAACCTGTTTTCATTCATCCTCTCCACATGACCGAACCATCTCAACATACCCTTTTCTATTCCTGTAACTACATCTTCTTTCACATCACAACATTCCCTTATCACGCTGTTCCTTATCCGGTCACTCAATTTCACACCCAACATACTCCTTAACGCTCTCATTTCCACTGCATTTATTCTGCTTTCGTGCTTCTTTTGCCATACCCAACTTTCACTCCCATACATTAATGTCGGGACCAACACGCCCCTGTGCACAGCCAGTCGAGCCTTTTTGGATAGTTTCTGACTGCTCATAAAGGCATGCAAAGCTCCATTCACCATGTTCCCCGCGTTCACTCTCCTTTCAATATCACTATCACACTTGCCATCTGATGTAAACTTTGATCCTAGATATACAAACTCTTTCACTTGCTCAACTTTTTCTCCTCCAATCAAAATATTACATGCTGTCATTTCTTTCTCCATTTCAAAAACCAGTGTTTTAGTTTTACTTACGTTCACTTTCATTCCTTTCTCTTTTAAAGCTTCATGCATACAGTTTACCATCTCCTGTAACTCCTCCGCTGATGACGCCAGTATAACCTGATCGTCGGCATAGAGCAGACATTTGACGAGTAATTTATTCATCCTTAATCCACTTTCAGACTCTTTCAAATCTGTCAAACAACTATCCATAAATAGGTTGAACAGCCACGGTGACGCAACACATCCCTGCCTAACACCTTTCTCAATCTTAAACCACTCAGTGTGCGCTCCGTTTATCCTGACACAAGCACTCGAATCCTCATATAAGGATTTCAGTGCTCGTATCAAGAGACTGCTCACCCCATGCATAGAAAGTGCTGACCACAATTCATTCCTCGTAGTAGAAACATATACGGTATTGTGAATATGTTGACCAAAGGCGGACTTATCGCTAAGGAATCTCTGACTTTAAAAAAGTAATAGTATTCGCGAAAGTATCTAAACCATTTGTGCGTTCTGACCAACTCATGGCGGCGTAGTGTCGCGGGCGCGGCGGCGACATGACGAATGGCTGCGAGCGTTCCAAATTTAAAATCTGCCGCGTAACGTTCCCGCTAATGGCATTGTTTATGGAAGCGTTTTCCTGCAAACCTGCCAGTGACTTACTGGTTTTAAGGCCGAACGATCACTTTTCCTATGCCATCCGTTTTTAATGACGCTTGAAAAGTGCAAAGGGAGATGACGAAAATTGTGAACTTTCTGGTTAATTGCTTCACTATGTTTGTTCGTGGTGTAAGTAATTTGTTGCGCCGCATCTTCTACACTCGCCTTTTGGAAACGGTAGTAACTTTAATTGAAGTATTTTTGACTGGTTGCAATTTCTTGGTGTTTTATTGGGTGAATCAAGTTTTGTACACGAAGCGACTCCTGCCTGACCTTAGCAACCATTTAGGTAACTTATTTTCGTCGCTGGAAGATGTCTTGTCTAAAAAACTAATCGAGAGAGTATTTAAAACAGATTCATTTAAGAATAAGGTACAGGCGCCAAGGAAGGCCCACTTAATTTCAAAAGATTTTAAAATCTTGCAGATAGGTAAGTAAAATAATGAAAATACGTACCTAATTAAAGTTGTATCTAATATATTTATTTGAGAAACGGTAAATCAAAAAAAAAAGTAGTACAGTTTTAGTAATTTTAATACAAACATAAAACATTTTTAAAAAACTTGTTAATGGGCTATCTTAGGATTTTTTTTTTCTTTCACGCGACATTTTGATTGGCACATGTACCTATGTATGTTGTTAGTCGCGTCAGTTTGAGAAACCCTAAAACGATTTAAAAATCGTAAACAAACTGATGGCCTGAACAAAGGGAACATTTTGCAATGAGACACTCTCGGACAGCCATTTTTATTGTCGTGTTTTGTTCATGTTGTCTTCGGATACGTGGGAAGTGTAAGAGGAATATAAACATCTATAGTTTTCATTGCCAAGAAGGTAGATATAAGTAAGTAGTTACACGTTTGCTTTGATAGGCCGTACTAACACATTTTTTTTCATCGCTGTGACAATCACACTTATTAAGCTTATTTATGCCAGTATGAGTTTGCCTTAACACTTAATTAATGAATTAACTACAAAAATAAAATAAAATATTGGTAATAACTTAGACTAACTTTTATAAATCAAACTTTTTGTAAAGAGTGAGTTAGTAGGTACTCTATAAGAACCATGATTGACCCATTTTTGGACAGATATCGATGGAAAATGGTGATAGGCGACGTTCAGCTGTTTGGCTTAATGATGGAATTGAGATTCAAATAGTGACAGGTTGCTAGCCCATCGCCTACAAGAAGAATGCCAAGTTTATAAGCCTATCCCTTAGTCGCCTTTTAAATATAAGGACGATCGTTACATAAATATTTAATACATACATACCTACATACATATAGTCACGTATATATCCCTTACGGGGTAGACAGAGCCAATAGTCCCGAAAAGACTGAATGGCCACATTCAGCTGCTCGGCTTAATGATGGAATTGAGATCGAAATAGCGACAGGTTGCTAGCCCATCGCCTAAGAAAACAATCACAAGTATGTAAGCCTATCCCTTAGTCGCCTTTTACGAAATCCATGGGAAAGAAATGGAGTGGTCATATTCTTTTTTGCATTGGTGCCGGGAACCACACGGCATTTAAATATTTAATTGATCAGCAAATTAAGTTATTTCTATTTAGATTTAGTGTACCTACTCAGTCTCAACTTTCTTACAATCAAACAGCGGGGAACCGTGCTAGTAAATTTAATGTAAGACTTCAATTAATCCGCGGTTTAGGAGATAAGACTTTGCTAAACAGACTGACAAACAGTATTCACGGTCCACTGATTCTGAACGACGGGATTGGAAGTAGAAATTAAATGGAAATCAGCAGGGGGGCGACTAAAGTAGTCTAGTAGTTAAATGACAAGGAGATACATACATACATACATATAGTCACGTCTATATCCCTTGCGGGGTAGACAGAGCCAACAGTCTTGAAAAGACTGTTAGGCCACGTTCAGCTTTTTGGCTTGATGATAGAATTGAGGTTCAAATAATAATAATGTTTAACTATATTTGTATGAGAAAAAATGGTAGGTAAGTATTTCTGTTGATAATGAATAAACAAAAATTACTGAACCGTTTTTAATAACATTTGGCTTTCAGGTGTAGGTAACATAGCGTTTCCTGCGAGAGTAAAACGCTACTGAAAAGCCACTCTGAATACCTACATCACTTATTTCTTGAAGGTCTTAGAAAAATGTTTAGTCCAAATCCTCTTCCTGCCTTTTTTGAAGGCACGGGTCCCTAAAATGGAAAAACAACACAAATTGATTCAATAAACAAAACTCACTCACGCGAACTATAAAATCGGTGGAGTTATACCAACCCCACCACTTCAGCAACCCTCAGCCCTTAACCCTAATAAAATAAAACGACACTAAAAAAGGTATAAAATGTCCAAGTCGAAATGAAATGGAATGCAAATGTAGTGGAGTGAATATTCTGTAGAGAAATCATCGTCTGAAGAGCGCTCACTTTGGCAAAGTCGTTAAACAAACTCATCCCGACTATTCAGTATTAAAATTTCGGAATGCATTATACCTAACTATTTTTAAATAATACAGGTGTTAAAACTCATCCCGACTATTCAATACTAGCTGTGCCCGCGACTTCGTCCGCGTGGAATAGTTATTTTGGGCATCATTGAAGCCCTCAAGGATGAATAATTTTCCCCGTTTTTTTCACATAGGTAGATATTCTATTACCTATTTCTTTGCTCCTTATAGTTGCAGCGTGATGTTATATAGCTAAGTGAATGACTACCTAGATAATATTTGCTTCGAAAACAGAAAAGCAATGGAGTTACGCTCGTATTAAAATAAATAGAAAAAAAAAATACTTAGCCAATTCTGATAGGTAAGTATTCTATTAGAGAAGGTCAAAGATATAAATACCGAGAGATCAGCCATAGTTTAATTTTTTCATTTTTATTTTATTATTTTATTTTCCATGTTGGTGCCCACGGAAGACCAGCGTTGTGGTATATAGGTACCACGACAAATGCTGAGGGCGGGGCATTTTGGTACAAAAGTTGTTATAGACTAAGGTTTCTGATCTTGATATACTATTATTTTATACAAAATAAACATTTTATCTTTCTTTCTTAAATATACTGAAGTAGGTACCTAGGTATTGTAAATTTTTACCTTTTTTAAGGATATTCTCACTTCACGCACTCTATAGTTACACTTATTAAATTGGTATCCATTCTCATTCTGAATGCTTGACTTACAAGAGGTAATACAAGAATCCTAAGTTTATAAGCTTATCAATTAGTCGCCTTTTACGACATCCGTGTGAAAGAGATAGAGTAGGTAAGTGATAGAGTTAATTTAGTTTTATTTCCTGAAAACGCTTTCAGCAGTTACGACTGTAGTTAAAGTTTATCTGCTTACATTAATTCGTATAGCTGATCCTACTTACCTGGATGAGTGGTTAAAAGTCTTTAAAGTTCTAGGTTCGTTCCTGAAGAATACCTACATAGGAACATTTGTACATTTGATTTAAGTGTGTAAGTAGTATGAACGTACCTAATTCTCTTGCAAAAAAATCCTTTTTAAAATATCTTATAGGCATGAAGCAAATCAAAAATGTGAAAGTGAAAAAAATGTATAGATGTATGTACCTATGTAGAGATGGATCTCTGCCTACTCTTCCGGCAAAAAGGCGTGGTTTTATGTATGTATGTAGGTATTTAGTTACCTAAGTCATAAAATGGTATAATATTTACCTAATCACTAAAGTACTTAATTTGTTGTATTACTGCTATTAAATCATACATAGGTACATACATAAAATCACGCCTCTTTCCCGGAGGGGTAGGCAGAGACTACCTCTTTCCACTTGCCATGGTCTCTGCATACTTCCTTCGCTTCATCCACATTCATAACTCTCTTCATGCTTGCTCTCATTTAAATCATACTCGAATACATAGGATTTTTGGGACTTAAATAGGTATCCTATTTGGGTACTTACTTACCTATTTATTATCAAATTTCTGTCAGTTTTTAACATAAGTACCTACTTAGATACTAAGTTTTGAATATGGGAAAGAGGGAAAATCTTATATAGGTACCGTACCGTATAAAATGCTCGTGTCATAATGTTCGTTCCCGTACTCCTCTGAAACGGCTTGACCAATTCTCATTAAATTTTGTGAGCATATTGAGTAGGTCTGAGAATCGGCCAACATCTTTTTTTTATACCCCTTAGTGATAAAGGTTGTCCACCCTTATCATTTCTTTTTAATTTGAAATATTTAAACAAAATGGCAAAACAACGTTTGCCGGGACAGCTAGTTTTACATACAATTTTATGAACTACAGACAAGTTAAGGAAGCTAAATAAAAACTAACAATTTTCTGTGAATAAAATAAGTATAAAGTAAGAATCGTCATTGCCCTTACCTGTTGATACAAACTCGACCCTTGTTTTTACGGCTCCCGTAAAATTTTATGTTCGCATATTTACCCCGTAGGTAGTGCTGGGGTTGGTATTTTATTTTTCGGTTTGAGTAAGTGAGGCGGATTGCGTACCTACCTAGTAAGAAAGTATTAAAATTTAGTACAAAAGTAGAGTGGTACATACTAACTTTCAAAAGAGGAGTTCTTTACATTAGTGTGGATGAAGCTTTATAATTAAGTGGGTATCCAGGGATCATGGTACCTACCTACTTAAATGTAGTATTGTTAATAGATGTCACTTTATTTTTTTGCATTTTAAATATTAGGTACCTATACTTAAATCAAATTTAAATTAACTACCGTGTGGTTCCCGGCACCAATATAAAAAAAGAATAGGACCACTCCATCTCGTTCCCATGGATGTCGTAAAAGGCAACTAAGGGATAGGCTTATAAACTTGGGATTTTTCTTTCAGGCGATTGGCTAGCAATCTGTCACTATTTGAATCTTAATTCTATCATCGAGCCATATAAAGCTGAACGTGGCCTATGTCAGTCTTCTCAAGACTGTTGGCTTTGTCTAGCCCGCAAGAGATATAGACGTGACTACCTGTCATTATTAAAAATTAGAGTACCTACCTACCTAAGTGGAAAATACTCCTAAAAGGATAGAACCTTATCTAAAAGGATAGAACCTTATCTACCTACCTATAAGTACCTATAGGTATAACTTGGTACTCGTAATAGAATAAGTAGTTACATCATAATATGTATGTCATTACAACGTCTCAATAGCCCGTGCCTATTAAAAATTAACAACATTATCTATTGCTCATCAAACATATGAGAATTCCAGCGTCCACTCAACCCGTGGGAAGCCATTTGTCACCTAACACGAGACGAGCGGGAGGCAAGCTTGTCTCAATCAATAGTTCCGCGCAGGTCTCCTGCTCAACACATTTCACGACACCGCAATACCAAATTCCTATGCCTTAACTCAATAACAAATTAAAAAATAAAATAAAAAAACAAAACGTCACGTCGGCAGTTTAAGCTAGGCATTCTGAAAACCGCCGCAATTTCAAATTTGAATGCGGAACTATGGGCGTGGTTCGGCCAATAGCGAAATGTCACTGAATGCGACACGGTGACACTTTCCACCAATAGCGGGCCGGCGCGTGGGTGTTGGTGACATTTTTAACCAACCGCGGTTACCCGCCCACATGTTGACATTCTTTTTAATTTCAGAATATAATTTTTTTTTTTTTTGGTCACGGTCCCTTAGGTTAAAAATAACGTTAATAACATCTAGGAACTTATTAAGTGGGTAATTGACAAGTTAATTGATAGTTAAGTAGGTACCTACCTAAATAAACTTAAATAAAAAATCTAAGTAATTTGGTACTTTTAGAAGGTAAGTAATACCTACGTAACTAAATTTCTTTACTTACAAAAGGAAGTAAAAAAAATACTTAGATGCATTGCCATAAAAAATAGGTTGGTAATACACCGTCAAGTGTCTAAGTTTACCACATAAAAGGTACTTACTTATATTTATACGATGATCAAAACAAATGTAAAATAAAAATTGAAATTATCAAAATATTGGTAAGAAGGTAGACTTCTGCTTCTTGATTCTGTTACTGTGTAACATTACACATCTATGTAAAACTTACCCTTATTACTTACATACTATTACAGGTAAGAAACTTAATGTAAAACAAGCCAAGAATATGAAAAAATATGGATAAAGTGATGATTACCCTACTAAGAAAATCTTCTTTAATTTGTTCTAGCTATTAAATCTTAATTTTAAGGGTGGCATTATAAAGTAATAAAATGCACCTAATTCAACTGACACTATTCTTATAAGTACCTAACAGATTTCAGAAAAGAAATATCTAACCCTTTCGCTGAATTAGAAATTTAAAATAGGAAAAATACAGAATGACATTTTCAACCAATAGCAGCGCGACCTTTTGTCATTGGCTGGCGAGACGTCGCCTAGATGTCACTGTTTGTCGCATGTCGCATAGGAACGAGACGGAGCGCGGTATTTCGTGGAGAAAAAATGGGATAGATGTATAGTTAATAGTACACCTCTAACTCGAGGATTAAGAGGAACATTTTTAAATTTGTAATTGGAATGTCAGTACGTGTTACTAAGTGTGAAACGAATTCGTTGGTTGTGATGTGTGTGATTCGAAGTGTGTTGGAACTTTATTCGTATTGCATTTAAGGTAGGTATAAAATTTTTAAGGTTTTTCGTATCTTTTATTAAGGTACTTAGATATTAGTTCTAAAGTAGGTAGGTACTACCTACCTACCTTTTTACATTCAGATACTCGTGCTTAAGTTCATTACTTATTCTATTATTCATAAATACTTAATCACAATAACAAAAATCGCGTGATATTCCAATCCGTGCTCAAGATTGTCCAATTCAAATTTAGAACAATTTCACTGTCGAGGCACGAGCTTCTGTCGAATCTTTAATTTAAATTTGATATAATTTTCTTTTCAGAGATCGAATTCACGGCTTCCATGCTGGTATTTTGCGAATTAAGAATAATTTGCTTATTTCATTTATAAGGTTGATTGCTACCAAATTAGAGATTTGGGTTAGTTAGTTAGGTACGTATTTAATCGCCTGGTTATTTTGTAAGTAGGTAGATAGGTTAACCCTAAGTTCTGAGATAGGTATACAAATATGAAGATACTATTTACAATTTAATTGACATATTAATATCATCATTTTATTAAGAGTAAATTAATTTGAATTAAGTGACTTATGTGTAATTTTATATCTAATAATTTGCATGCTATAGGTAATTAATGGCTGATCAGGAAAAAATACCTGTGTTTTATGCTACACCTTTTGTAAACCCTAATACTAATAAGCAAATAAAGATTCTATTTTATTCTATTTATCTTGCTACATCGCTCCACTTAGGAAAGTATCTACCTAAGTTTTGTCTCGTTTTCATTAAAAGTTATTAATATAGGTACTTTTTTTCGATATTCTTAGAAACATATAATTACCTACAGAAGCATATGTTACAGCATTACCTTTTTGTAATCGATCTTTTATCGTATTCACACGCCATGGAATACTTAATTGACTTAATTGCATCTTTCGTTTCTGTCAAGCCTGCCTCCTCATGTTGTGACCTGCAATTTGGGGATATATGATTTCACATGCATTGCACACTCCACAATACACTATAATGACTCTTACCTTGCCATCTGTTGGCGAAATGTAAAACACTTCTTACTTTCTGACATTACCTATTCAAATTATTGAAATTTGGAATTTCGAGTTCGGTATTCAAAAACGCACGCCGATCACACCAGGAATGTGATATGATTTAAATTCGGAATCACGAGAGAAAGTTCTCACAGTTTGTCTATGTAGCCCTGAAGGGTTGTACGCATATTTGGAATACTTATTTATAATTATTCGAATTTCAAACATTCGCACGTTCTTCATTTTAAATGTCACTTAAAATTCATTTATTCAGAAGCTTTTTAAGATAACTACAAATCACGACCGAAGTGATCACTTTTATCATTAAATTGTCAAAACATTCTTTATTTGAATTTTAGAATTGCATGTTTTGAATAGGTATTTACGAAACATTTTGGACTTTGATGTAAATTGTATATAAAATAAGCTGGTTGGTAAAAATCGAATGCACAAAAGCATACTTACCTACTCATAACTACGTACTTAAGTATAGATAATGTTTATACTAAGGTACCTATTATAACCACTATGGTCTCCGAAGAAAGAAACTATAAATATTATACTCTATAGATATATAGAGGCCAACTAAATCCATCAATGGCTCACTTTGTAGACAATACGACCTTGAATTTAAAATCGTGATCTTCCAAGTTTTAACGGGTTGCCTATCTCATAGCCTCTAGCATCTATCAGTAAGTACAGGTATGGTCAGCAAGTTACTACGCAAATATTAAAGATTTATCTTTCTAATACCTATAAACTATAGGTAGGTGTAATTATCTAATATTTTAAGAAGACAAGATAAACATACGAAATACCTTTTCTGTGGTCTACGATAGACAAATCACTGTCACATCACACTTAGCCACTTAATTACCTACTGGTCACATAGGTAAGTACTTAGTATTAAGTATCTTTACATTATCAGTCTTTTAAAGACTTTTGGCTCTGTCTACCCCGCAAGGGATATAGACGTGACGTATGTATATAGGTATGTACCTACTAAGCTATTTGACCCATTTAATTTTCGATCAGCAGGAAAGCAAAAACCTTGAGTCAATGTAAATTTTGAACCTCGGTGATTTTAGGGTTAAAAAAATCCTAATATGTGGCCGTCCAAGCGAAAAGGGCCCACTGAGCACTTTCTAGTTTCCGAGATATTTGAGATTTTGTGAAAAAAGGTGGAAAATTGGCATTATGCGATTTTAATGGATTTTAATGCAACATGCAATGGGCTACATTTTCGTATAATAATCGTCTGTAAATAACGAACACAACGTGAGAAAATTGCAATTATATGTTTAGTGAAAAGGGACCAGTTATCAACACTCTTTAAATTGAATGATTGAAATTGAATTCTATAATGATAATGAGTTAAATAACAACTAATGTCGATGTTTAACCAACCACAAAGACATCTACTGTCAATAGCGATATTTTATAATAGAGATTTTTTGACTAACGGTGTCGCGCCAAATGTCCATAAGTCACGAAAAGCTCCTTACAATTGTTATAATTTACAAACCAGAGCTGATGCAGTTAATTATATAAAACAGTACTCCAATGATAATGGTTTAGTTTTACCTGGCCGTCTACCAGGTCACCGATATAATTCTGGTCTAGTAATACTTCCTTGCAGTATGACCAAATCACACGTTTATAAAACATATTGTGATTCACTAATTTCACTGAATAATATTCCTGTTGGTAGGAGTACTTGGTACGACCTCTGGGAAACATTTTGCCCAAATGTTGTTGTGCAGAAACCGAAAACTGACCTTTGCGCAGTTTGTCAAAAAAATATACTCTTTTGATTTTGCTCAGCAAGTTCATTTACCACATAGCTCTCAACAGATAGGGCCATTATATTTTTTGACAGGGTTCAAAGTCAGTTTATTTGGTGTTGCTGTAGAGCCATTAAAGAAATTTGTCTTATATATTATCCCTGAATCATGTCATACAGGTAAAGGGGCTAACGTAATCATTTCATTGCTGCATCATCTTTTTGCAAATTTCGGATTAGGTGAAACCGATGTTGTGTGCCACGCTGATAACTGTGCTGGACAAAATAAAAATAACTATGTTATGCAGTATGCTACGTGGCGAGTTGTTACAGGCAGGCATCGGTCATTTCGCATGTCATTCCTTCCGTAGGGCATACCAAGTTCGCCCCAGAAATGTACTTTGGACTTTTTAAAAAAAGTTTTAGAAATAGAGAATCTAATAAATTAATGGTTTTGGTTGTAGCCGCAGTTCAGGCTTGTCCAAAAACTAACGCAATTACAGCTGTTCTCACAGGTAATGAGAAAGGTGATACTTTTATAAAAATGTATGAATGGGCAAAATTTTTTCAATCAGATGCTTCTACCATAAGCCAGCTATTAACATTTTCCCATTTTGAATCTAACGCAAATAACAAAGGGCACATGCTTTGCTACAAAAATATTTCTGAAATGTTACCATCGGTCCTGGCAAAAGTTTTAAATCCAAATAAAGTATATGACCAACTTCCAACAGAAATATTCCCGTCAGGTATGACTATAGAAAGGCAATGGTATTTGTATAACAAAATACGTGAATTTGTCGAAGAAGAATCTAAAGATATTTTGTGTCCCAAACCAATAGTCTTAGACGACATATCCACTCCTAGTCAATGTAGTGTAGTAAAAGGAACAACTACTTCTACTTCTAATACATCATCCAATCAAATTGCTAAGAGAAAAACGCCAACTTGTTCATACTGCAAGGAAGTCGGTCATAGGAATCAAGTAAGAAACAGGTCATATTTTTGTCCAAAGCGCAGGTCAGAAAGTATTTGAGATTTAATTCTGACTTTTGAAACCTGTAATAGGTTAATTCTTTTTTTTGTAATGTGTCGTATTAATGACTTTTAATTCATTAATTTGTATTCTTTTGACGTAAATTTAATCTCTTTTTGTATAATGTCCTACGAGTAGTATATTCTTAATAAATGTGTGTTAAAATGTACGCGAAATATAACCTAATTTCGGTCAACTCGACCCATTTCCTAAACTTAACATAGCTACCAATTAGTTTTAAGTTTTTATTCGATAGTGTTGCTATAATAAAAACTAGTCGATTTTATACTTAACTAGCTTTCCGCCCGCGGCTTCGCCCACGTGTAATTCGGTTATATATAGCGTTTTTTAATGATCTCGACAGGGCTTTTTCTTCCACAGGCTGAAATCTTGTTACAACTGGAATCAAATATAGCCTTGTGTTACTCAGGGATGATGTAGCTTTCTAATGGTGAATGTTTGAAATCGATTCAGTAGTTTCGGAGTTTATAGATTACATGTGTAAACAAACAAACATATAAAAAAATAGATTGTTCCTCTTTATAATATTAGTATACATACAAATCTATATAGAAAAAGTAAAGCGAGACAAAATCATAGCGCGATCTATCTCGATGCCAACGCCATCTATCGAGCATCGAGACAACTCAACAAGAAAATAAAATTCGGGTGTTTTATTTATACATACCGATTACGCCGAGATTTATGGACCGATTTACGTGATTCTTTTTTTGTTCGGTAGAGTATACTTTCAAGTTGGTCCCGTTGTTACCTAGTCAGGATCTGATGATGGTATTCCAGGGAAATCAAGGGCAAACCTCAAATTTACAGGCAATTACGTTTTTGACAATTTCATAGATCTGTTTAAGTATTTGCGTCTGATAGTCATCATCCCATGTGAATGAGCTGATGATGGAAGGTACAACTCCTCAACGGTTAGGAGTTGAAAGAAAATTCTTACGAAGTTATACGTACATGTGAGGCTATTAGGTTGACCTGATAATAAAAAGTAAATCTCATTAACGTTAAGAATTTAGGTGAAAATGGATGCGGACAAATTTCGTCTCTTCACTTGTTTCCTTTTAGCTGTTTGTATGGGTAGTGTTAACACAAAATAGGGATTTAAAGGCGTGATGTTATTAATGTTATGCATGTATGTACATAATTATGTATGTTATTATGTATGTTAAAGAGACGACTGAAAGTTGTCATACAAAGTCTTTTTTTTTTAAGGATGGGAAATCATCAAATGACCTCTCCCGCTCTGGGTGGAACGGAAGGGAGTGTCAGACTTTTACTGACTAAAACCCACCTCGTTCCTTCAGTTGCCCTTTGCGTTCCGGGGCCACGGTATCTCGTTAGAACTTTCCCGCAGCCCCGGCTCAGTTTATCCCGTTTCCCCCCCTTGGGGGTTGACATTTCAAAAATCCCTTCTTAGTGCTCACTTATGTTACTAAAGGAACCTCTGTTCAAAATCTCAGACTCCTATACCGAGCGGTTTCGGCTGTGCGTTAATAAATCAGTCACCCAATCGCACCCCCTAAATCACGATTGGAGGGTAGTTTGAAAAAACTTATAATGTCAAACATATTTACTTGCCTATGTACGTGTTCATGCCAAGTTTCAAGTTTATAAACCCAAGGAATAAGATTTTTCATAGAAACGTTTTTACCCCTTTTCCCCCCCCTTGGGGGTTGAATTTCCAAAAATCCTTTCTTAGTGCTCCCCTACATATCCCAAGGAACCTACATTCCAAATTTCAGCTGTCTTCGACCAGTAGTTTCGACTGTGCGTTGTCTGTCAGTCAGTCACTCAGTAACGGAAGAGTTTTATATATATAGATATATTTCTCTATTATTATAAATAAGAATCTATGTAACTGACATCTTGATCTCTAGCTATTACAATTTAAAATTTTATTGTATTCAACTGGGCCCTTTTACTAAACTTATTATAAAGTTAGTTTTAAGCTTCTATTTTTTTATTCGATGGTGTTGCCATAATAATAACTAGTCGATTTTATACTTAACATATTGTTCTATTGTAATAAATAAGAATCTATGTAACTGACAACTAGATCTCTAGCTATTACAGTTTAAAATTTTATTGTATTCAACTGGGCCCTTTTACTAAACTTATCTATTATAAAGTTAGTTTTAAGCTTCTATTTTTTTATTCGATAATGTTTCCATAACATTAACTAATTGATTTTATACTTAACATATTGCTCTATAATAATAAATAATAATCTATGTAACTGACAACTAGATCTTTAGATAATACAGCTTAAACTTTCAATGCCTGTTTCCCAACAATTTGATTTTTGTAAGTGTGAACTTTGAAAATTTTTTATTCCCATAAATGTTATAATGATTAATTTTTTTTTTATTCCATATGATCAACCAACTATTTAACTATCCAGATATGGCCTTAACTCAATACCACCCAAGTGGTACCTTTATGCTTGGACTGCCACATATATTTTCCTATTAACGATACCTATTAGTACATTTTTCTTTATATTATCTTACTATCCCACACCAAATTCTCTCTCATTAAATGTTTTTGTTGCTGGAAAGAGATTGTTTATTTTTTGTACATTACTCTACCTAGTAGAAGTTCAGGATAAGTTATTTAATAAGGTCTAGGTAATTTATGTGCAATAAAAGGGTATCCAGCTACCTGCAGTAAAGTTTGAATCTTACCGTGGGCATTAAAATAAGTAAGTACTTACTTACTTTATAACTAAAAAAATTACGTAATTACATACTTTAGTTTGATTGCTAACTAATGGGAACGGTATATACTTAGTTATTCTTTTAAGGTGAAGGAAAATGGCGAAATAACCTGCCACCAAATACACAATCAACATTCAGGCAACTGGATTAACCATGATTTGATTTTTATTCAACGGTGCAGAGCTCAGATAGTAGTACCTAGCACCCTGTTTAAACCTAAAATAGCTGCTTAGGATCATTGTCAAATGATCAAAAACTTAGGAGGAATATAGGAGTAGTGCCAGGACAATGATATACCTACTTAATACGAAATATTAGGTTATAGTACTTATATTACGTAATACTTCTAAGCTGTAATTTTTCTGCCCACCGTACGATAACAACTTACGGCGCGGGCGCATCGCGTGCAATATGGCGGCTTCTATATTCAAAATTCGAATTCGAACGTCTGAATTCGATTGTTCTCCGCGGCCGCGGGGCTCGTTCGCGTGATCAATCGCTCGCACAATGAGAGGCGGTTGCAGGGTTGCCATCCGAAATATGCGACGTGCTTTATGTCCCTTATTAGGTATGTTACGGGTTAACAGGGAACAAAGCGGCGCGGCGCCACTTTTTTTTCCTCGTAAATTATTGTTCTGTTTTGTCTTTTGTGCCAGTAATTTACTCGTTTAGTTATTTTTGGAGTTGTTTTTTTTTATTCTGGTTTAAATAGGTTACAATTCAAGGCTGTTGGTGTTTACAGATAGGTAGGTAGGTATGTGTTTTCTTAACTAGATCATAAGGTCTCAATTTATTTTAATTTACTGTTTATATTTACCTGCTACAAAAGCATTTGTCTCCAGAGCAGAAATAGTTTCTATGTTGCATTGTCTGTCCCTAGAAGACTTTACAGACTTGGGACAGTACAGATTGCAAGTTTTTTTTGGATCTCACATATCCGTAAGGATAAGTATGTGAATGAATTTCATATAAATGATTATGATAGTGGGTACCCTTCACCCAACATAGGAGGGAATATATTGTTTTCGAAGTTATGTACATTAGTTTGAATACTAACCGTTGTCTTACGGTGAGAAAACACATCGTATGGAAACCTGTGCAGGGGAACCTCACATTCAGGCTTCTGGATGTAGAACCACGTTCGAACTAATACGGGTTAGGTTCCCTTGCAAAGGTTGCGGAGGTCAGATGGGAGTCGCTTCGTGTAAAAACCTGATACACTCAATTCAGAATCTATTGTCAAAGGCATACCCCGGGTTCCTCTCCAGAGTGGTGATGATGCACCCAGGACTAAAGCCAGGAGGAAGAAGATATAGTTAAGAAACCTGCACATGGTCTCCTGGTCTTCTGGATCGTAATCATAGATTTTAAAAGTAAAAATGGCACCGCCTTCCAAAGACAGAAAATTTCCAGAAAAATGCAGACAATGAAGAGAATCGAATTTTAATCGTAATTTAATTCAGTTTCTCAGTATTCACGCCGAAAGACAAACTATCCAGAATATTGCTGACTTAAAATTTTAACAATTTATACGAATTGGTCCTATGTAACACACAAACAAGTTATGTTTATTAAAACATAAACATTGTATAAGGGTCTACGAAAATTGTATGTCTGGCTGGTCGTAACCACAGCTCCCTAAGAAGCCACTCGCTCATTAGTAACGAAAAAAAAACGTTCTAGAAAGCCCCATTTCGAACTTTTCAAATTCAAATTTAAAATTTGTTAGGCGGTGAATACAATAATATATCTACTTAATTATTCGGTAAATAAATGTCAACGATAGTGATAATTAAATAGGTATGGCAATAAAGACTACTTACCATTTGCCTTAAGTGTATCCAAAATTTTAAAAGTAAGATTTTCTAAATATAAATTTATATTCAATTAAAATTACCTCCCTCATCTTCCATAACTTATATCATTGTTAAGAAGGATGATACAAGATCAATTTTATTATCATAAATATTTTTTTTATTTAGATTTTTAAATAAAATAAAAAGAAAAACCAATAAATAAATATTCTGCATCATCAGTATGAACGCCGACTTACCACGCTTGCGTGACGATACTTTTAAAAATAGAAGCCTCGTTCTTTTTGCGAATTAGAAGTGTTCTCTCTTCAAAACAAATTGCTGACAAGCGGGACGTTCGAAATTTTGTTTTGAATTTGCGAACCGCAGCCATTTCACTGGCTCATTTAAATGTTTAGTTTCAAAAATCGAGTTCTATTCCGTTGAGATAAGAACGGTGTTTGGTGCAAATGATATGTTTGTATTGTAGTATTTTGAATTTAATTCATATGCGTTTCTGATGCAAATGCTGCTGATGAGAGTTGATTATGCAAATGAATGAGATCGCGCTAGTAGTATGTGCTACTTTTTAAAATATACATACATATCGTCACGTCTATATCCCTTGCGGGGTAGACAGAGCCAACAGTCTTGAAAAGACTGAATGGCCACGTTCAGCTGTTTGGCTTAATGATAGAATTGAGATTGAAATAGCTACAGGTTGCTAGCCCATCGCCTAAATAAACAATTCCAAGTTAATAGGGCTTTAGTCGCCTTTTACGACATTTATAGGTGTGTAGTGTGGTCCTATTCTTTTTGTATTGGTGCCGGGAACCACACGACAATTTACAGAATAGATTGTTTACCAAATTACAAAAATCGAATAATTCACGAATCAATTTCCAACCGCCACGCGGTAACAGACGATAATTGAAAATTTAAAAATTAACGATACCGCTCCTAGCACGCGATGTCACGCGTGACAGCGAAATGTCGCTGACGTGACGTGTCAGGCAAATGTCACGCTCGAACGGGATTGGTGATTGTCAAATGTCAACGGACACGGTAGGGTCGTCTCGGCGCTTGCAGGGTTAAGAAATAGAGTGAGCATTGTTTTGGAGCACGCTTTAGATTTTCCTATATAGTCTTCCTTTCCTATATGGTCCACTGTTAGGTAACTTGCTTATTACGTATTAATGCTAGAGTAGACAAGCATACATATAATCACTTTATCTTTTACGGGGTAGACAGAATCAACAGTCTTGCAAAGACTAAAGGCCACGTTCAGTGATAAAAATGAGATTCATGGAACCACACGGCACGGCCTCTATAATACATACATACATGTTATGACGTCTATATCCCTTGCGGGGTAGACAGAGCCAACAGTCTTGAAAAGACTGACAGGCCACATTCAGCTTTTTGGCTCGATGATAGAATTGAGATATTTGAATCTCAATTTCAATATTAAGCCATTCAGCTGAATGTCGCCTTAGCTGATGACGGTTGCTAGCACATCGCCTTAATAAGAATACAAAGTTCCCTTTGATCTCTAAGTCGTCTTTTACGTCATCCATGGGAAAGAGGGGGAGTGCTTCTATTCTAAATTGCTGGAAACCACACGGTATCCTAGGGTGTATGTATCTAGGATAGAGTAATCTTCAAATAATTCGGATGCCTCGTACAGTTTGTTGACTTAATGATAGAATTGAGATGGTAATAGTGACAGGTTGCTTGCCCATCGCCTTAAAAAAGAATCACAAGTTTACAAAACTATCCGTTAGTAGTTACATAAATATTTAAATTACCAACTAAATAGCCTTATTTCTATTTAAATTCCGCGTACCTACATAGTCTCAACTTTCTTCCAGTAGACTGGAGGGAACCGTGCTTGTAAATTTAATGAAAGATTTTAATTTGAATTTTCAATTCTGGAATTGAGATTCAAATAGTGACACGCCATAAGCATCGTCTAAAAGAAGAAACAATAATTATTTTCTTTGGCTGCTTGAACAGCAGTCACCGTAAACATTGCAACCAGCCAGCGTTATGTCAAACGTAAATTCAAATCATAATAAAAAAAAAAACATAAAATTAAGGAAATAATTTATTCTCATTCCTTTTTTTAAGGATAATTGTTATAACTTTAGCTCTCTCAAATCGAATTATAGGCGCGCTCTATAGATGTAATATTTACCCTTTTTATAAGGCCATATGGTCACTAGTCACGGCGTCTTTTTTAATAACGCTGGTGAAGAATTAAAGGTACCTAAGTAAATAACATTAATTCCTACACACGATATGAACCTTGCCTGAATGTGTCCTAAGAAGGTATTGTGAAGTATTTCAATTGTAATTTTTACGTCTTTCATTCATTCACATAATAACGTCTATATCCCTTGCGGGATAGACGTTAACTGTTTGGCTTAATGATAGAATTGAGATTCATATATTGACAGGTTGCTTGTTTATAAGCCTATCCCTTAGTCGCCTTCTACGATATTTATGGAAATGAGATAGAGTGGTTATATCCTTTTTTTTGTTGGTGCCGGGAACTTCACGGTATTGTAAAACTATTTTAATTGTTATTTTAAAGTCAGTCATTAATTCATATGATCACGTCTATAAGTATCTCTCATGGGTAGACAGAGCCAACAGTCTTGAAAAGACTGATAGCCCACGTTCAGCTGTTAGGCTTAATGATAACATTGAGGGTCCAGGGTTCTATTTCTGTCATTTTTTTAACTTTTAAGGTAAAAGTAAAAATACAAGTCAGAAAATTTTCATATATATTTAGATTTTAGTGATCTATATTTGGAAAATGAAAATAGTGCAGTGTAGTTTGTTCCTCCGCTTCATCTACACATACGCTTTGGAAGCGGTAGAAGATATAATGAGATTTATGTGATGTGACGTCAATAAGTGACACCTTGTATCCAATTTTGAAAATAAATCTATTCTATTCCTATGAGTTCTTTTTTTTTACAAAAAAAAGTATTTATTCTTAAAGTTTAAATGTATTTTCTTCTTTTTTCCGCAACCCTCAAACTGAAGTGATTTGAAATTCATAAATCTCGTAGACGATTCAGAAACCCACGTTGTAGCCTGAGGCTGTTTAGCAAAAAGTTTGCAAGTATATTTTTTTAAGCACTTCAACTTTTGAAGATGGGTACCTAATGGATGTCAAAATTTAGCAAAATACTTTTATTACTCTTATAAAGATTGTTTTTTAATGTCACGTATTTTGTTTCATTGTTATTTTTCTCAACAACAACTTGTGTTTTGCGGGCTTATGAACTGAATTAATGTCTGTATTGTAGTTAATTGAAAAGCAAGGAATTTGGGAATTCTTACGAAAACATTGGGCATATTTATTGCTCAGATAAATCAGAATTAGACCATATCGATCTTGACCATACCAGGAAGGAATTGAACCTGGGAACAGTTAAGAAATTAGCACACCATCATCGAAGCTTATTTTTTATGAATCGCATAATTATTGATTATGTTGTTATTTATGCTAGGATCCATTATGATTTTGAATATATATCACAGGGATGATGAAATGAAAGAATATGATCAATTTCCAACACATTTTATTACATAATCGTTTGGCAAAATGAAGAATAACATGCTCTTTATATTACATAGATACTAACGATTAATACTTTTTGGTTCTTATTCAAAAATTACAGAGCTCACTTGAAAATCGAATCGCGACATTATTTACAGTATAAATTTAATTAGCACCAAAATATTAAGATATGATTTAAAATTTATTATGTTGTTTTACTGGGATCAATATTGTTTTTTTTTCAGAGCGTGACAAATTTACTTTTGGGTCGGCCATTTTTATAAATAAGCGTGACAATTTAAACATCAGCTAAGTTTTCTTTGAAAGTCATTAACTGATAAATTTGTTTAAAAGTGTGATATAATAATATTTGACTGATTACACTTTGTATGAAAAATTGAATTGTACCTATTTAAAATATTTTATTCGACTCGGCCATGCTTACATAATATAGTAAAGCTTGAGTAAGTATATGTTCCTGTGTCCCATAACAAAGTTATTTTGAAAATTTAGCTAGTGTTAAAAAGTCAATGGAATTTCTCACAGTAAATAAAATTATACAAATAAAAATCTTGTCAATTTCATATAATTATTTGCAACTGTGTCAGTACATTTATTAGATACTAAGGAATATATATATATACATGAAAAGTTACATTTCTTTATAACATTTTTTGGAAAACCTTTTCCCACTGACGTTTCCAAGTTCTTGGCTCAGCATAGATCATGGTTCATTTATGAAAAAATAAACCTTTTTAAATACAAAACGCTCTGAAATTCAATACTTAAGTAAATTGCCACAACTTTTAAGACAGGACAGTTAAAATTTAAAAGATGAAATATGAGCGACCATTTTTTGGGTGATGAGCAAAAAAGAGTGATGGACTCAACTAATGTCATTTATACAAAATTGACGCTGATTACTTGAATTCAACTCACAGTGATCTCTTCAATATGTATTTGTTTTTATATGGAACAGAAAATTGTGACCAATATTTTTTAAGTTAAATATATTTTAAGTAGCGTTCTGAAATTTGATACGATGCGCTTTGAGAGTGATAAGTTAGACTTATATAATTTAGTTTTGACGTTAACTTGCCATCTTGGTTATATGTTGATATTGTTTATTGAAAAAAATAAGTAGATTGGCAAATCTATATTGAATTCAATCAGTGTGAGTGCGTTACTAACGTTATATAATCGGTGTCTCCATTTTTATTGCATTACATTTTATGGTCGAAAAATTTAATATTAAGTAGAATAAAATTTTGTACATTCTTTATCAATTATCTACATACATTTTTTATTGCACAATTATTACTATGGAATGTTTTTACATTTAAAACTAGGGTAATGATTAAAAACGCTAAATTAATTATACAACAAACTATTTATACTTATTGATAAATGCGAATATTTACATGATTATGTGCAGCTAGCTTTAGAAAATCACAAACAATTCTTAATTTTAGATCGGCGTGGATCAAAATTAACGTAGGCCTTGATACTCTGTTAGTGGGATATAACTTGGTAGTGAATTTATAATATAATTTTCTTATTACAATGGTTTTATATTATGGCCACTTAATTGTAGGTATAGCAGGTAATGTCCATGTCTATTTATGTATGTACTCTATGTTGTTTAAAATACTTCAAACTTAGGATGAATAAAGAACTTTCTTTTGATAAACGAAAACCTAATGGGACAAGAACAACACTAGACAGAGGATTATAAATTTCACATCTTACGAAACGGTTGCGTTAATTTTTTTGGGCTACGTTCAGCATGACCCATGCCACTCTACTAAATAGATGAAGAGATAAAATGCACTGAGGTTCACTTTAGAAGTCTATGAGAATTAAAGGTACTGGCATAACATATAAACTAATAACTATTTGGCAATACTAAACCACATCACAAATGCGGGAGTTCACTGGGTATTTGACACATTCAGGATGGCTCATCTGCCATTCTGTAATCTTGACGCGTGGAACTCCGAGTGAATATTTCTTTTGGTCCTCGAGAAAAACGCACTAGAACAACCACTCACTCTACACCGGTGCAAAGTTTGCGCATGCACCGTCTCACAATGCTGCTTCAAACTGGACAAGTCTTTGAAATAATCTTTGCAACCACGACATGGATAGCTCCCATCTTTATTTGGTCTTGGCGCCTCGTCTTCTATACAATAGTTCAGTTTCCTCGACAAAGGAGGAGATAAGTTCTGGTTTTGATAACTAAAGGCGTTCAGGCTTGGAGGCAAGAACCCTAAAGGTAACGGGGGAAAGTTTGGCAGCATCCCAAAAGGTGCGAAAAGGAACGGATGTTGAGCAAACATTTCTCGGTTACTCAAGTATGATTCAGGTAATTGCAGAGGTGGGTATGGATGACCGAATGGGAAATGGTGATTAGGAGTTTTCATTTTGTCGCACTGTTTCGCTCGGTAGTATTTGTGGGACTCTATGTAAGGAATGGCTCGTTCGTCTTCGTTGTATTTCGAAATAATTTCCATTTGTTCTCTCGCCCTCTCCATTATTCTCAAGGGGGAATCTTCTCTCATCCTGATGTCTTCTGTAGTTAGCATCTTTCTGTGAAGGCTGTCGTTGGCGCTGTGCCGATCTCTGCCCCGTCTCGACTGAAAACATGCCCTACAACCCTCGATGTTACATTTGTACATAACTTTCAAGTGAGCGTTTTGATAATGTGTCTTTAAAACGTACAAATTCTGGAACATTTTCCCACAAATTGTGCACTTTCTAGGATTTTCATGATCCATTGGAACATCTGTCGTACTAATGAAAAAACCATTATCAAAGTTACCGTGAATTTGACCTTGTGGATCTTCAGAGTTGTTATCAAAACTGGATACAGACGAAGAGGGCGATCTATCAGAATATTCAATAGAATCATTCATAGATAGATTATAAGGTCCTATTGAACTATGAGTATCAATTTTTTTAGGAATATTAGGAAAATCACCTCGTGAAAGACTTTCTAATCGTTTTAAAGCATTTTCCGAAGAAAAGTCATTATTTGATTGCACAGATTCATTTATTTTGTATGATTCGGATTTGTCCATTGGCTCCTGTTTAATTCTGAGATCTTGAACATCATAAACAGGTTCCATGGGTTCATTTTTAACTTCATTAAATTCTTGCTTTACTTTAATCGATTCAATTTTATTATTTTTATCGTCATTGGTATCTTGAATATCAGTCTTGGATCGTTTAGCCTTTGTTTCATCATCGTCATCATCGATATCATTATTTGGTTCTGAAGGTTGTGGTTGTGCATTAGGCTCAGAATTGTCAGATCCAAAATTATTTTGTAGTCGTGTGGGGTTCAAGTTTTTTCGTTTCCTTTTCGTGATTTCAGGGGATGCTGAATCATCTTTTCTATTGTCTGTGCTTTCATTATTATCACTCATGCTTCTTTGATCATAGTCTGTTTCTGAGTCTATGGCAGAACCATTCATTTTATTTTGATTTGAGTAATAGACACTTGTGTCAATGTGATCATTTTCATCGTCGTCCTCATCTCCAGCTACCACCACAATACCATCATCGTCATCTGATTCACCATGACCATCTTGGTCTTTATTATCTTCAGAATCGTATTCGCGGCGCGTCAACTGCGCATGATCATTTGACGGAGAGGAATTCATCATCATATTGTTTTTGTATTCTAATGACGTATTAGAAGAGAGTGGTCTCATATTGTGTGACGCATTTAGCAGAGGATATGAGCCAAATGGATGCATTGGATTCATGACTGGAGGTATACCTAATCCAGCAGCGTGTGGTGATATCAGTACTGAATGTACTTGTGCACTTCTTCCATCATGCGGAGATATCTTTCTTCTCAAATGTGGCGAATGAAGTTTTGGATTCGGATTTGCACTGTGCCGGTTTCTCGACCTTCTTGAACTAAACATCATACTGCAACCTTCCACCGTACATTTGTGCATTTCTCGAAGATGTACTGCAGAAAAATGTATCTTGAGCGCTCCTTTATCGCAAAAAGTTTTCAAACAAACATTGCATTGCACTCTTTTCTTTCCTGTAGCAGGATTAATAAAATGCGTCCCCAAATTTAAAGGCAACTGCGCAGCACCCCATTGTCTTTTGGGCGGACTAATGCTTTTCGCTAACAGCATATTCCTTGAGTCTTGCGTTGCTTCTGTATAGCTATCTTTACTCAAATTGAGAACGTTATCATCTCCTGGCCTTTGGTCCTCATTTCTGCATTTATTAGAGTTGTTGGTATTTTTATTTTCTACTGGGTCAACTGGCTTTGATGACATTTGAGGTAGTAGTGCTTGGAGAGATGCTAATCCCATGGGGTTTTGACTAAGGGCAGCGACCATGGCGGCTGGATGGTTAAAAGTGGAAGGCATGGAAATAGGTGGGATGGGAAGGTTTCCCGGCAGCGGGAAATTGAAGAAGGGGTTTCTCATTAAATCCATTGTAGCCTTTTCTGCTGTACTTATATCATAACTAGATCTGCTAGGTTCTTTTGAATGTGTCGCCTTATATTTACGGAAATCAAAGGGTTGCATATTTTGTAAATGACTTAATGGGGATGAGTTAATCGGACTAGTTCTTGAAAGGGGGCTTGATGAGGTAGAAAGACGCACACTATTGGTAGGAGATGCTTCGGCTGACGACACTCTTCGGATAGGTGACGAGCCGTCGACTGGTGAAGCTCTGTTTGGAGACATAACTTCCTTTTTAACTGTTTTGTCATCTGCTACCGGACTTTGTTTGTCTTGAATAGATTTAAGGTATTCATAGTGTTGTTTTGATTCCATCATTTGTTGAAAATACTTGAACGGTTCATCATTTCTTATCTCTCGTCCGGTTTGTTCAATTAATTTTCTGAACTCTGTTTCTAATTTAAGTTGGTCCAAACGAGGATCAGGATAAGAGTCAGATCGTTGGTCTGATCTCATTTGTTCGTAGTCATGACTACCTTCTTTTGGTGAAGGCAGGCCATTCTTCTTGTAAATCGGGAGGAGAGATGTTTTGTGTAACGCTCTTGCTTCTTGCAGCTTCAGAATTTGTTGAAGAGCCATATTGTGTTCTGCTCCTCGACCTCCCCATCTCTCAGCACTATTTGATTGCGATTCCTGTAACAAAGAAAGGCAAAGTTGTAAATAACTGCTTACTATTTATGATTATACATTTTTATTCGATTAAATTATAAGCAGCACCAGCACAATAGTCTGCCTAAATCTTCAAAACCACCAAATAACATATCGTTAAACATTTCGTTCAGTCACAAATTATCATGAATGAATATGGCTAATTCTAAAAGATTATCGTGTCTAAGCAAGCTAAACACTGGTTGCTCAAAAGCCTCTTCAAAATAAGTATCAGACCGACACAAAACCACACCTTGCGTTTTCAAAGGCTAATATCAAATTAATTCCGAGAACAGAGCAATTGGGTAAAATTGTGTAAAATGACGGTTTCGACTCGACTCGAGAATAGAAAAGTGGTTGTGTCGCGTGTTTGAAACGATTTAATACCAAAACTAAATTACTATTCATTTGGTACCATTCGGGCCCGGCGCGTTGTCAAACTTTAAACGCGGGTTAATTCGACGGTGATCCAAACTTATCTTAATGTCGATGTTGCCGGAATGATGTGTATTAAATTTAATAATAAGTAATGACCGGTTAAATTTACGTATTACTTATAACATAATGTTGTTATTTTACCATTAGGGCATATATTATTCTTTACGACGTATATAAGTCCTTGGAAAACATGTGAAAGCTTTTACTTGCAATAATAATAATATAACCAACTAGAGGCCGCCCGCGACTTCGTCCGCATGGAAACCCTATCAATCCCGCGGGAACTCTGGGATAAAAAGTAGCCTATGTGTTATTCTGGGTCTTCAGCTACCTACATACCAAATTTCATGGTAATCGGTTCAGTAGTTTTTGCGTGAAAGAGTAACAAACATCCATACATCCATACAAACTTTCGCTTTATAATAGTAGTAGGATTAGGTATTTTAAAATAATAAACACTACATTGCACACAGTATTCAATTATAATATTCAATATTTAATATACACAAATTATAATATAATCTAGACCAAATACAAATTAGGAGTACTGTAAAAATAATATAACTTTAATGTCAACTTAAAATGAAGAGGACTTGGTATTATTGTTAAGCAAAATTAATCGCTCGTTGAAGCGGCGATGTGGTGCAACTAAGCGGCCAATTTAAAATCCCACTCGTCCCGCCTTGATCGCCACCCTTTACAAACGTTTGTCACTCGATTATACCGTGCAACCGATCCTATGACGATTACGATCCCAAGAAAAATTATATTGTCATTTACTCCAAGGGCAATTTCATCAAATTACTCCTTTTTCTAATGCCACAAAACGGATAAACACGGCATAACAAAGTGTCGTTTAACAAAATAATACGTCTGTTACAAAAATTATAGGGTGTTACTGAAGTAATTTCGTTCCATGTGCAAGTGGATTTATCTCCGCTGTGACGTTTTTTGTGAACTCGCCGTATCATTTTCGTTATAGTAAGATGGTTTAAGAAAAGTTTAATGATCGTGTACAATGTATTCTCGGAATTTATAACTCGAGGCACATGTCGATTAATAGGGACTATCAAATTACAGATGGGAATAATTTTTAATTTAGTTTTAAATTAGCCAATAAATCGATTTAGGGTGGGACTTGGCCGTGAATAGCCTTTACATTGTGACTGGGTTTCATTTCGCGACCGCTCATTACCGTGGCGGCGTTTAAGTTATATAATCTGTGGTTTAGTCCCGGCGTGCCATTAACCAATCACATCATACCTAACCACGCGTAAATTCATATACTTTAATTAAATTACAGTTGGTGTAACCGGCCCCGGAGCCAAAAAATATATTGCGGATATATTTTGATGAATAAACTTAATTGTTTTATTACTGGGATATTTTAAATTTCGAGTTAAAATAATAAAAACACTTTTGCAATAAACTTTTCCCTCTAGGTTTTATTTTCGCAGTCAGTTTAAAGTTTTTAAAATAAAAATTGGTTTTCATGTAGGTAGAACTTTCAATAAAATGTCTTCTGTCCAGTCCAGTCTATACAATACAATACAAATTATCTTTATTGCCCGTAAAAATACATAATTATGTAGTAGAAACATACATTATGAATATGACGAGCAAAGGCGGACGTATCTCTACTCTATAATCTGTAATCTATAGTCCATTGAAATACCGAATAAAATAAATTCCTTAGTAAAACTATCATCAATATTAGGGACGGTTAAATTCGCGTAAAATCATCAAACGGTGAGACACAATACAGTCACTTGACTGTGGGAATGTACTCCAACTTTGCAATTGTCAACAGTTAGCAAAAAGAGATACAAAAAAAGCAAAGTCGCGATGTCGAGGTCGCTGACCTCATCATGTTGACCAATCAGTGCTTATTACAAGTACACAAGGTGTACAATCGCGCGGTAAAGTGCCAGTGGTCAAGCAAGACGCCTACCGACAGACATATTTCACGGTAATTTTTTTTTAAACAGAATAAAATGCGCCTTATTATAGGGGTAGTAATGTTTAATTTGAGTCTCAGTTTTTTGTGTACGGTTATCGTTTTTCGCAGGCCGTGTCATGCCATATTGTTCGACATGATACATGGTAGGACGGGTTTGGTACTATGAGAGGCAGAATGCAAGTAATGACCGCTTTAAGTCAGCTCACGGGATTGTGGGAACAGGAATTATGAAAGGACTAATGGTTGTTTGAGTCATTTAGGGTTTTTGAGGTCTTTTATTTTACTTACATACATACATAACAATGCAATTTTTCGAATTTATATTTAGAAGGGATGATATTCAGTCACGTCTTTAGGGTAGGCTTATAAATTTGCCATTCCCCTTGCAGCCGATGGGCTAGCAAACTGTCACTATTTGAATCTCAATTCCATCATGAAGCCATACAGCTGAACGTGGTCTTTTAAGTCTTTGAGAGACTGTTAGCTCTGTCTACCCCGCAAGGGACTATATGTTTGTGTATTATATATGTATGTATGTACTCACGTCAATAGATACAATACTTTCGTGTTAGGTACAATCTAAGAACAAAAACACATGTCTAGAAGGTAAGGATGGTTATGTGATAGGACAGGTTGTAAGTCTATCGCCTAAAATAAAGAATCTCAAGTATCCCTTGATTGGCTTTTAAAATGGCAAGAAGAGAAATAGCTAGCACACATCTGCCTTTGTTTTTCTGTCGCTACCTGACAGCATGGAATGTACTAGATTACTTTGTCTTCTTCATCCTGGCTATAATCCCGGCTATATCCTCACCACTCTGGAGACGAGCCCGGGGTAAGCCCTTAACCATGAATCCTGGATTGGATGAGTCAGGTTTTTAATCTAAATCACTTTGTCTTTTTTCTTAGAAGATTAATACACTTCTCTCTATACCTGTACAAGTACCGTGCCTTCAGAATGTCTTGTTTCTACCTAATAATTAGCCCAGTATACATCGAGTCAAGCTATTGCAACAATTTGTCAGCCATAACTAAGCTGTAACTAGGCTGTAAATAGCTGTTAAAAGGCCACATTTTTTCTGAGCAAATTTCATGCTAAATGTAGGAAAATTATTGCGAGACCTTAGTTATTTAAATGGCTAAAACAAGTTATGACATTCAAGATGTGGAAAAATGAAAAATAAATAAATATATATGGGACAAAAATTACACAGATTGAGTTAGCCTCGAAGTAAGTTCGTTTTAATTTAAAATAAAATAAAAATAAGTATACCTTATTGTGACAGTTTGTTTTCAATTTGTAAAGAAAGTTTCTTAATCAAATGTATCATGAGAATGAGTGTTAACCGATGCTTTTACGGTGAGGGAAAACATCGTGAGGAAACCTGCACATTCAGGCAACTGTACCAGAAAATATGTGTCACCAGGATCCAATATGAGTTAGGTTCCCTTGCAAGCGATGCGGAAAGTCGTTACACAAATGTCGTTAAAAGCGACTAAGGTATAGGCTTATATAGTTGGGATTCCTCATTTACGCGATCGGCTTTCAACCTGTCACTATTTGAATCTCAATGCTATCATTAAGCCAAAAAGCTGAACGTGGCCTTTTAGTCTTTTGATGACTGTTGGCTCTGACTACCCCGCAAGGGAAATAGACGGGGTTATATGTTATGTCACCAATGCCATAATATTTACCTTAATAAACAGTTTCTTTCATCTGCGGGCCCTTTTTTATGGCATCTAATTATGTGGTATTTATCCAATATTAGGTACTTTGTCCTGGGTTAATTTAACTAGTATCTTATTAGTGGGTTGCTTTGACATAATTGAACATACACTATGAAATAAATGAAGCAATTATACCCCTTTGTCCTGCGACTTCAAAGTTGTCACGACACAGTTTTATTGGTTATGTTGTAAGAAATTGTAATTGGTTTTCAACTTTTATAAAAAATACTAGCTGTGCCCGCGCTATTGAAGCCTTCAAGGATGAATAATTTTCCCCGTTTTTTTTCACATTTTCCATTATTTCTTCGCTCCTAAAATTTGCAGCGTGATGTTATATAGCCTAAAGCCTTTCTCGATAAATGGTCTATTCAACGCAAAAAGAATTTTTCAATTCGAACCAGTAGTTCCTGAGATTAGCGCGTTCAAACAAACAAACTCTTCAGCTTAATAATAATATTAGTATAGGTAGATCAAAAATATGTATAAGTATTATAATTTGACAAATTTATTATTATCCTTATTTGATATTGAAATATTGGCAAAATGATCATAATTAGCCAGAGACTTTATACGGTGCTTATACTCGTAAATACATACATACATAAAACCACGCCTCTTTCCCGGAGGGGTAGGCAGAGACTACCTCTTTCCACTTGCCACGATCTCTGCATACTTCTTTCGCTTCATCCACGGTGCTTATCTACGAGTATACTAATATTATAAAGCTGAAGAGTTTGACTTGACTGTTGACTCTGTCTACCACTCCAAAAGTGATAAGTACTTGATATAATTGTTTATGTAACATCGTTCTTTGATCAGTTTTTATTTTCTGCCGGTAGCCTTTACTTTCTAAGACGTTGAATCACCGTATGCGCATGCGCAATGATAATTAAATTAATGGACGCTGTGTGCCGCCCACCCACGGTGGTATTGTTAACCATTTGACAAATATTGGAACAATTGTTTGATGGTGTACGTCAAACATTGATGTATTGACTGGGCCAATCATTTATGGCGGGTTAAACCTGAAAGTATGATACCTATACTAGAAGCCGCCAGCGAATTCGTCCGCATGGAAACCCTATCAATCCCGCGGGAACTCCGGGATAAAAAGTAGCCTATATGTTATTCTGGGTCTTCAGCTACCTACGTACCAAATTTCATCGTAATCGGTTCAGTAGTTTTTGCGTGAAAGATTAACAAACATCCATACTGACATACTCACATACTTTCGCATTTATAATATTAACTAGAGGCCGCCCGCGACTTCGTCCGCATGGAAACCCTATCAATCCCGCGGGAATTCCGGGATAAAAAGTAGCCTTTATGTTATTCTGGGTCTTCAGCTACCTACATATCAAATTTCATCGTAATCGGTTCAGTAGTTTTTGCGTGAAAGAGTAACAAACATCCGTACTGACATACTCACAAACTTTCGCATTTATAATATTAATAGGATTATACAAAATCTGGCATGTTAATAGCATGAAGTATGCCCTATGCATGTTGAAAACATACATACATATTGTCAGGCCTATATCCCTTGCGGGGTAGACAGAGCCAACAGTATTGAAAAGACTGAAAGGCCACGTTCAGCTGTATGGCTTAATGATGGAATTGAGATTCATTTAGTGACTGATTGCTAGCCCATCGCCTAAAAGAAGAATCCCAAATTTATTACGCTTTCCCTTGATTTAGGTAATGCCCTGTGGTACCCTGCACTTTAGAACGGGATCACTCCATATCTTACCCTTGCATGTCGTAAAAGGCGACTAAAGGAAAGGCACACATATAATACACTTGGGATTCTTCTTGTAGGCGATAGTCTTACAACCTATCACTATTTGAACCTCAATTCCAACATTGAGCCATACAGCTGAACGTGGCCTTTCAGTCTTCGAGACTTTTGGCTCTGTCTACCCCGCAAGGGATGTAGACGTGACTGTATGGATTAAAGTTTAGTCGCATAATACGAACAGACAGACTTACAACACACGTGCCCCGAGCCCACAAACCGTTATGTAGGAAGCTCGACAGAGCTTTGACCCCGTGAATGATTAGCCGACAAGCAATCTTTCCACTGTGAATGTAAGTATATGTCACGTCTTTATCCTTTATGGGGTAGGCAGAGCCGAACTGTTTCGAAAGGCCGCGTTTAAATTGATTACTATCTTAAATAAGTATTCATATCAATGGAACATTTCTGTTTTTTTTTTAACGAAAAACTGAAAAAAAACAATGACATTTTTGTCTCTTTTTATTCAAGTTCAAAATTTTTATTAATTATTATGGGACATTTTAAACATCACTTAATAATTGTCATATCTTTTTTTCACAACATTGGTTGACGTCGGCACCAACAGAAAAAGAATAAGGCGACTAAGGGATAGGCTTCTAAACATGGGATTCTTCTTTAAGGCGACGGCCTAGCAACCTGTCACTATATGAACCTCAATTCTAACATTATGCGGAAGAGCTGAACCTATACTGGCCTATCAGTCTTTTCAAGATTATTAGCTCCATCTACCCCGCAAGGGATACAGACGTGATTGTATGTGTAAATGTATGAAAAAATTAAAGACGCCCTCTTTATTTTTTTTATACATTCACACATGCAACGTCGTTCCCGTCATAATACTTTAAAATTAACGATTTTGCTCTACCTACTTCATTGTTAAATTAAAAATTACTGAAACGAAGTCTCCCGCGTACTAACTCGCGGGCAACAGTTAGTATTTATAAACTAAACGTCGGTCGAGCTGTCTACCCCCGATCAGAGGTATTAATTCGAGTTTTACTCGATCAAACGCGTCGAGCACGTAATCGCGAATTTGTACAGAATTGCATTAGTGCCATCGCGTCACCAATAGATGGCGCTGATCAAATCACATACAAATCCGCGTTTACTTGCTCGATGCGTTTGTTCGAGTACTCGCACTAACTCGCTAGTAACTCGCACTAACCCCGATCAGATAGGCCCGCGGCGTCCCAGCCCGCACTTAATAATTCTCCCGCCAATTATAATTTACCTCATAATTTTGGCGTGTGATTAAATACATTGTCATTGCCTTTGTTTTGCCTTAAATATTGATCGTATCGAAGTTGTGTCGTGTGGTTCCTGGCGTTTTAGTATCAACTCTTTCCTCGTGAGATGCAAATAAGGTGTAAGCATTGCAAGTGATTTGTTTCTTTTATAACTATGTACTATTTTCTTGTTACTGTGAAAATTTCTATGCAATAAAGATACCTATTACAAACAAACAAACAATGCATTTTTGTTTATTGAAACAACTACTATATCAGGGCGACTAAGGGATAGCATTTTTATCTACTGAAATAAGGTAGCATGATTCAAACATGTGACTTAGGAAGGAAGCAACAGGGACAAGTACCAGAATATAAGAAAGAATAGGATCACTCCATCTTTTTCCCATGGATGTCGTAAAAGGCGACTAAGTGATAGCCTTATAAACATGGTATTATTCTTTCAGGCTATGGGGCTGTTATGGGCTAGCAACCTGTCACTATTTGAATCTCAATTCTATAATTAAGCCTAACAGCTGAACTTGAATCTTTTAAGACCGCCGGCATTGTCTACCCCGCAAGGGCTATAGACGTGATTGAATTACAATTTCCACAACTCATCTTGCATATCCAAAACTATTCGATATTACGAAAACAAGTGGGCGTTCGCTCAAATGCAAGTTTACGACTTCCAATGCTTTATAATATCTGAATATCGTAGAAATTTATGGGTGATTAAGTTAGTTCTAAACCCTACATTCAACATTTCGTATTTAGGTTATTAATTACACGTTCGTGTTGATGTGAAACATTAATTTTGGTTTTGGAGATATGATCGTCAATGGGTGTTTCTCTAACGCTTCGTCATTTGAACAGTCAGTGGGTTGTTATCACCAGTAGATCCCTTACTATGAAGTCTCGTTAGAACTTCGGACGCAGCTGCAAAAATTAAAAAAATTCAAAATTCAAAATTTTTTATTCATTATTATAGGATATTATTATATCGCTTAATAATTGTCGTATGGTTTAACAACTTGGTTGACGTCAAATAAATTACTTAAAAACTAAGTTTACTGCCGCTTCCAAGGCGTCAGTGCAGAAGAAGCGGTAACAAACTGCGTGCTGCACAGTCAAAGAAAGTATTCATACGTACATAACAAGATATAATCACGTCTATATCCCTTGCAGGGTAGACAGAGCCAACAGTCTTGAAAATACTGACAGGCCACGTGCAGTTCTTTGGCTTACTGATAGAATTGAGGTTCATATTAAGTGACAGGTTGCAAGCCCATCGCCTAATAGAAGAGTCATAATTTTATAAGCCTATCCCTTAGTCGCGTTTTACGACATCCATGGGAAAGAGATGGAGTGGGTTTTTTTTCTATTGGTGCCTGGAACAGCACAGCATTTTCTCACGTGATATATTCAGCATTGTCGCTGATATTTCGAGGAAAAAGTGTTACGAGTCATTAAAAAGATAGAAACAGCCACTTAAGAAGAAAAAATGTCACAATGAGAGGGAGTAGTAACGTTGAGACTTACTCGAAAGTCGTAGGGAACACTGTAGTAAGGGCTTGCTTCATATTCGGGTAATTATTGGAATTTTATAGCAGTTTATTGGTTCTGAATGTTTTCCTATAAATCGTGATTGCCGATTGAAAGTTTGGAATTTCTATTTTTACGATATGTGTGTAATTTTTTTAAATACTATTTATTGACTGTGTTATCAACCAATAAGTTTTATATATGTATGTAGGTACACAATATTTCGTTCGTTACTTTCTCATATTATTTCTATTGGTGTCGGTAACCACACGGATAGTACCTCTTTCTCATGGATGTCGTAAAAGGCGACTAAGGGATAGGACTATAAACTTGGTGATTCTTCTATTAGGTGATCGGCTAGCAACTTGTCGCTATTTGAATCTTAGTGCGAAATAGCTGAACGTGGTCTATCAGTCTTTTCAAGACTGTTGGCTCTGTCTACCCCACAAGGGATATAGACGTAATTGCATGTGTGTAAGTATGTACTTTTCATATTGGTGGTATTACAACATTTGAAACGATGAACGATTCTGCTGTGCAGAGAATTCCATATGCCAGTAAGTACAAAAATTTCCATTATATTTAGGTATCAAGGTAAAGCAGTAACATTAATACTCCATTTTTTGCTTAATTTAAGACAATTGTAGTAGTATTTCCCACTATGAAATGCCCCGTCTAAGTATAATCCGAAAAATATGTTATCAATGGAACCCTATACGACCTTGAACTTAACGATTTTCCTACGCCGAGGAACAAGGTAAGCAATTATTTATGTACGCTCTTGTTTGGAAGATTAAATATTAACAGGACCATTCGTGACCGAATGCAACTAAAAAATTTGGTGAATTTGAAACAACTGGTTATAATACCATTGTGTAACCAACCAACTGTTTTTATCGCGCGAAAAACTATCGCTATCGCGATTCACGTTTTAATAAAAAGCAAAACAGATAAACAAACGCCAGACCATAACCAAGGGTTATCTTAAAACCAGAATAAATTATACTATTAGAAACATTTTGACAAACTCTCTAATTCTGAAGAAAAGCAAATTGATATCATTGTCATTCAGGAAGGAAAAGCAATTATTAGTCATCGCTATTTTAAGAAATTGAAACCATTTACATAGCACAACTGATACATTATTATTAGAGAAATAACAAAATAGCAGATGTTGCAGTCGATATTGGCGCGTCCTATATTGACGTCCATAGGGAAAAGTCACGCGATCGCAACGCAAACTAATTTATGTAGACGATATTATATCTTAGAAACGAACTGAATATATGCACAGTTCAACATATAAAGTTTTATCTTTTACGGAGTGGACAGGGCTAATAGTCTCAGAAAGACTGAAAGGGTATGTTACGACATTTAAAAAGTAACTAATTATATTTCTATGTACCTTTTTTCTAGTGTCGATAATTCCGTGTGATTAATACGTTTACTTTTGCTAACACGTTTACGTCAACGCGAAAACGTCTAATAATATAGACATTTTCGCAACGTTGGTTAAAAATTTAAACGGTGGAAGGTATCTGCTGATAACATCAAGTAATTATTCAACATTATTTCTTACTTTCCTATACTTTATAATTATAAAACTAAGTTAGCAAGAAGTTATGGCAGATGTTGGTTGCTGTAACCATGTCCACGTCTACTGCGGCCCGCGAGCCCGCAGGCGTCACGCCGCGCGCCGAGCTGAGATGTTTTACCTAGACGATGTTGTAGTAAAAACTTATGGTTGCATGACGTGATGACACTTACCAGAAAGTAACTTTAACATTCTTGCTACATTTGATTATTTGAGCTCATAACTTGGAATTTCGTTTTTTTAGGCGATGGGCTAGCAACCTGTCACTATTTGAATCTCAATGAAAATCTTGTATCATTATGCCAAACAGTTGATGTTGCCGATCAATCTTTTCAAGATTGTTTGCTCTGACAGAGCAAACAATCTTGAAAAGATTGATACCCCGCAAAGGATATAGACGTGACGTGAGAAAATTTATAGAAATAACAGCAACCCATGGTCAAAGTTAAAGAACTATCTCTTTGTAATTTTTATTTAAACAAGAATACAATTATTTTATTATTTAACTTACTACAAGTACTAAAGACCACATCAAATCTGATTATCATAATGATATCGAAACCACAACTTTGCAGGCATAGCCAAGGGCTCAGAGTAGAATTTAAGGCGCGGTGCATATTGAAATAAATGGGCCCCATCAACAGAATGCACCTTGATGCACCATTACTGGGATTAAATTGGTGACTGAAGTTTACTTTGTCCGTGGAGTGTAATGTCTGTGCTTTGCTAATACAAACTTTGAGGGGGAAGATTGTTTAAAGATAAATAATATGAAGTGGAATATGTTGCTGTTATTTCTTAAATCACTTATAAGAAATCAATGTGTATGGCTTTGATTGAAATAGTTAAATAGGATCCATATATAGATATATTAGCTGTCCCGGCAAACGTTGTTTTGCCATATAAATATGTTTTAAGTAATTACTTGTTAATAAAAATTGTTAAGGGTGGACAACCCTTATCACTAAGGGGTATGAAAAATAGATGTTGGCCGATTCTCGGACCTATTCAATATGCTCACAAAATTTCATGAGAATCGGTCAAGCCGTTTCGGGGGAGTAGATACCTACGGGAACGAACATTGTGACAATAGAATTCTATTAAGTATATAAGATATATTAATATAGAAATTTGTTTTATTTTCTCGACTTCCGAGTCGGTTTCTTGTCGAATTCCCGTCCTGAAGCCTTCAGGAAGAGGGAGATTCGACGTCCCCTTCAATAAACATAGTGTTCCCTAAAACTTTACTCAACAAAGCGACTGTGTGTAGTGCTGCTTGTTTCTGCATTATGGTGATGTCTATGTTGGAGTCTAAGCTGTCACAGTACTGTCGCAGGTTCTTTGCTATTACTCCTGTTGATCCGATTACTATGGGTGTTATTACTGTTTTGGTGTTCCATAATCTAGTTATCTCTGTTTTGAGTAGGTGATATTTGCTGAGTTTTTCTATTTCTTTTGCTCCTATATTAATAATAATTATATATTAATAATATAATATAACAAGAAAATAATTGTATTCTTATTAAAATTTTTGAAAGTATTGCACCGTAGCTAGTTTAGTTGTTCTAGTTATTGGTTTGATGATAAGTTATGAATTGGTATTTCTCCTAATTTGTTTTCATAATCAAATATATGTATATAATTAAATACGTGAAAGATTATTATGATGTTGGAGAAATTATTATTGAAGTAACCATCGCGGCTGGCGATACAACGCAATCTATATTTGTTACAAAGTAAACAATAGGATCCCACGCAAGTAAATCTATCGTGTTGGGCTGATATCAATAGTTATTGTCTTTAACTAATTCAGTCTTAGTATGGATTTCATTATTATTAAATTCAACTTTATGATCTCGAGAAGCTTTTGACACTTGTTTTATAATTAGATGTTCTATTATTGTTTTATTAGAATTTATGTATACTTCAAATTAAAAGACTTTTTACAGTAGATATTGTAACGGAGTTTATGTAGTAGATCTTGTAAGTGAATTAACCATTCGGTTATGAATTTTGGTATTTTTCGTAATTTGTTTTAATTTAATATTAAATTTATTATGACACACAAATATGCATAGCAAATTAAATAATTACGAATGTGCTTTACTTGACAGAATTAAGAACTCGCTTCTTATTCCAGGCAACACATTCGTCAAAGACTGAATAATTATATCGTTGGTAATCCATTATAAAATAATATACACATACATATAATCACGTAAATCCCTTGCGGGGTAGACAGAGCCAACAGTCTCGGAAAGACTGAATGGCCACGTTCAGCTATTTGGCTTAATGATGGACTTGAGATTCAAATAGTGACAGGTTGCTAACTCATCCCCTTAAAAAAGAATCCCAAGTTTGTAAGCCTATCCCTTAGTCGCCTTTTACGACATCCATGGGAAAGAGATGGAGTGTTTCTATTCTTTTTTGTATTGGTGCCGCGAACCACACGGCACATTATAAAATTTATTATCCAAATTAATACCAGTAACAGCCTTTCCGCCCAAAGAGATTACGTCCCAAACAATATGACTAACCGACAAGTGATCTTAAACACAACCGAGATGCGTCAGATCAGTCAGTTAGTGAATTTTGAGAAACGTGTCAGCCCGTGAGCGCACCCACTTCAAAGTCAATGTTTTTGTAACACACGACTGATACGAAGCAGATGCAAGAACGAACTCCTTTGTGGATCCGGGAAATGATGTTCATAAAGTTGTAGGTGATTCTGTATGATTTTTGGGAAATCATCTCTAAGTGAACCTTAGAAGACGTAAAGAACTTACCTACTTACATACACATACATACATATAATCACGTCTATATCCATTGCGGGGTAGACAGAGCCAACAGTCTTGAAAAGACTGATAGGCCACATTCAGCTGTTTGGCTTTATGATGGAATTGAGATTCAAATAGTGACAGGTTGCTAGCCCATCGTTAAGAAGAATCCCATGTTTATAAGCCTATCCCTAAGTCGCCTTTTACGACATCCATGGGAACGAGATGGAGTGGTCCTATTCTTTTTTTTTATGGGTGCCGGGAACCACACGGCCTTACTTACTTAATATGCCAAATTTCCTATTTTTAGATCAAGAGGTTTGGGTGTTCAGTTAATATGCTAGTCTTTCTTTTGAACTGACGCTTTGGAAGCGGCACTTAACTTAGCTTTGAATTATTTATTCGATGTCAACCAATTTTGCGAAACCCAAAGGTGTGACAATTATTAAGATCTATTCAAAATGGCCCATCATATTTAATTAAATATGTAATTTTTATTCGAACAATTGTCAATAATTTAGAGACATAACAGTTGTGGAAACAACCTTTGTGTTTTCGAGAAATGATGCTCGTAAAGTTTCAGCTGGTTCTGCAGTGGTTCATGTTAATTTAGGTATAAACAATAAATATAGGTCATGACCTAAGAACTATCATTGTTAATATCTAATTTTGAAATATAATCTGAGAATAACTGTATAAAATGGTAAATAAACAACAAATATAAGAACCTACTTGCGCTTTGGAAGCCATAATAACTTACTCTTTCACGCAAAAACTACTGAACCGATTAAGATGAAATTTGGTAGATGAAGACCCAGAATAACATATAGGCTACTTTTTATCCCGGAGTTCCCGCGGGATTGATTGTTACATTATTATAAGGGTTCTACGCGGTTGTAGTCGCGGGCGGCCTCTAGTCACTATATAGTATAAAACAAAGTCGCTATTTTAGTCTGTTTGTCTGTATGCTTAAATCTTTAAAATTACGCAACGGATTTTGATGCGGTTTTTTGTAACAGGTAGAGTGATTCAAGAGGAAGGTTTTAATGTATATTTTTTTCCGAATTTTGCACCCGTGCGAAGCCGGGGCGGGTCGCTAGTAGGTACTTCATAAATAAAAGAAGAACCAATAAAAAATGACCAAACACTGCTTTATAATCATTTTTGTTACATCAATGAGCGATCCCAACAAACATAACAATGATAAATAAATGCTTATAGGTACTTACTTAATTTTGTAAATGGGTAAGGCCGCCGAAATTGTCAATTTTTTTGTGTGACTTTTGGTCGCTTTTTGTCGAACTACCATTATGAAGATATACTCCATAAATTGTAAAGTATACCTTAAATATATGTTTACCATCGAAGAATAATATGATAGCCCCTACTGGTACTGTAATACCGGTGCAAAAATTCCAGATATAACTTGTTTGACGACAGTTTAAAATAAAAAAAGCGTTTTACTTTTGTGTTACATTTTTTTTTGTGTGACGAATTTATACCCATTGTTTTGATTAAAACTACCAAATAGCAAAACAAAGTATTAATATGGCATCACTGTTACCGACATATAAATGTAAAAAAGGCAGACAATGTTGTTTTGTCACAGGAGGCATTTTGAAAGTCCGTTACATGATTTGCTCTGATTGAATAAAAAATTTAAAATTGTGATTTTGAAGGTAAGTAACAGAGATTTGTTTATTTTTGTACCGAATTTCTATGCAAAGTGTTTTAAAGTGTGCGTGGAATCGCTCATAAGCGTCTAATTGTAATAAATAACCAAGTTATAACCAAAAAATATTTTAAATATTTTACTTTTGTGTTGCTTTTGTATGACATATGTGTTACGCTTGTATTACTTCTGTGTTATTGTAACACAAATTTTCGTGTTGCGTAACACAATAGATTTGTAAAGCCGCATTCACATTCTGGGAATTGAAAGTCGTTTAGTTTAAATGGTGCTACCTACAATCTCCCGTTGAAATAATAATTATTGATGTTTGATTCCTCTCCGTCGTGCTTCTTCCAGCCAGATAAATAGGCAAACAGAAAAAATATAAGTAATTGTTTTGGTTGTAGGTATTGCGTTATTTGAGAGCCCTAAAAAAATGTTTACCTAAGTATTCTATTTACTTTAAAAAAATATTCTCAAATTTACAAACCGCGATGAGTTAATTTTACTGGTCAATGTCTGTGGTACACAAGTGATATAAAAGAACCAAATATACGCAGGGTTTTTATATGTGGTTCAAATATAATGAATGACATTGTAATATGTATTAATGTTATTTACAATTTTGGTTGAAAATTACTTGTTATTGATCTTTGTCGTAATGAATTACATCTTTTCATTGTAGCCAAATCCCTGATGCGCTTCTGTTGTAACAGCTGTAAGGAATCCGATTTCTCCTGTCTTTCAAACCACTTAAAAGCTATTTCTAGAGCTTCAAAAGCTTCTGCGTGAGATGTTCCTTGACATTTACCCTCAGTGTCAGTCTCTTCTTTGAGATGAGAGCGGGAGTAAACATTCGGAGGCGCGTTTAAACTTGTCCCCACATGTCTAGTAGCGCGGTACTGGAGCCGTGACGCGAGTCCGGATAATCGGAATTTCGGATAATCGGGATTCTACAAGTTTTCCCTGCTAGTAGTAGTGGTATGTGCAGTATAACAGAAAGTTAGTTGTGTTCATAATATTTTTGAAATTAAAAAAGGTAAAATTACAAAAGTCTTTTATTCAAACCCTTTTTTACGGCCTCTGTGGCGCAGCGGTAGTGCGCTTGTCTGTGTCACCGGAGGTCCCGGGTTCGATTCCCGGCCAGGGCATGATGAGAAAAGAACTTTCTCTGATTGGCCTGGGTCTTGGATGTTTGTCTATATAAGTATTTATTATAAAATATAGTATCGTTGAGTTAGTATCTCGTAACAAAAGTCTCGAACTTACTTCGAGGCTAACTCAATCTGTGTAATTTGTCGCGTATATATTTATTTATTTACTTTTTCATTACCTACTTCATTTTTACTGCAGTTACTTACTTATATTCGTTAAGGTTATTTTAGTCACCAATCTGAAACGAACTTTACCCAAAATGTTCGTTGCTTTTGGGTTACATTTGTGTTATGGTAACTCAAAATGTCTTGTGTTACTTTTGTGATACAATTGACAATTTTCGCGGCCTGACCCAAATACAATATCAATGTTAGATAATTATTTACAATCCTTGACACAAGCAGAGTAAAACAAGTTAATATTGTGTATGTAGTAGGTACTCGTGAAGGGATACTATAATTAGAAATGATTCCCTTAGTTGTTGGCGTCATTTCTTAACTATCATTAATGTAAAAAAAGTATTAAATTTTTATTTATTTCCATAAGAAAATATAAAAAGGGCACAAAATCTCGATAAAAGATTATGTAGTTCTACTTTTCAATATAATTGAGTATAGAGTTAAGTATAATGCGCAGTAATACAAGTAAATTCGCATTAGGAGCGAAGAAATAATGGAAAATGTGAAAATAAAACGGGGAAAATTATTAATCCTTGAGGGCTTCAATGATGCCCAAAATAACTATTTTACGCGGACGAAGTTGCGGACACAGTAGTAAATATATTCAATTATGGAATACAATAAAATTTGATATTTTTTTAAAAATATGATTATGGATGGATATATTAATATCACTGTTGTCAATAACACTTCCTTGATAAAGGATTGCCTAGTGAAGATTTCACTATTTATCACTAGTAAGTAAAATAATCTTAGCGATATATGTCCTATAGGAAAATCTATATAGGTTTATAAACTCGGTATTCTTCTTTTAGGCGACATGCTAGCAACCAGTCACTATTTGAATCTCAATTCTATCATTAAGCCAAACAGCTGAATGTGACCTATCAGTTTTTTTAAGACTGTTGGCTCTGTCTACCCCGCAAAGGATATAGACGTTATTATATATGTATGTATGTATGTAGGAAATTCTATATTACACTTCTAACACATCAGCCGTCGTTAAAGAATTATCTTTCATCGGAAAGACGTTAGATGGCACTACTGTACACAAAACCCGATTTCTTACAATTACAGCAGTGTGTGTGAGTATGCCGTGTGGTTCCCGGCACCATTAGAAAAAAGAACGGGACCACTCCATCTCTTTCCCATGGTTGTCGTAAAAGGCGACTAAGGTTTTGGCTTATGCAATTGGGATTCTTCTTTTAGGCGACATGCTAGCAACCTGTCACTATTCGACTCTCAATTCTATCATTAAACCAAACAGCTGAACGTGGCCTATCAGTCTTTTTAAGACTGTCGGCTCTGTCTATCCCGCAAAGGATATAGATGTGATGATATGTATGTATGTATGTAAATTAAGATTATCCAAAAACGGAAACTTACATATTATTGAGCTTAGGTACATATAACAATGTAGATATTTAAGATACTTATTATCTTTTTACTTCATTTAGGTACCTATACCTATCACATTCCCAAAGTGGATGAAACAAATGAGGAATGCAGAGATCGTGGTAAATGGAAAGATATAGTCTCTGTCTACCCATCCGAGGGACGAGGATATTTAAATGAATTAATTTGATCAAAATATATCTGCATTAATATTATGTATAAGTATTATTCTCTTCAAATTTGCACATTTTCGACATTAATTTCTTTTTAAACGCCGTGAACACGACGCCGTCCGTACCTACATGCGGATTTAATAGCATCTTTTCGGAATGATTACGTTTAATTGTTGCTTGTCTTCGTCAATAATGAATGCATTTGTGTGTGCAATTACATTACCTCTCAATTGACCACTCTGACACCTACGTTAGGGGCTTTCAATTTAAATATATTTTACAATTTCATAATTTACACCTACATTTTTTGCATCATTAAGCTTATCAACAAAAACGTGGCTTAACTGTCTTTCAAGACTGCTGGCTCTGTCTACCCCGCAAGGGAATATAGACGTAATTACCTGTATGAATGAATGAATGATTTATTTTTGTACTTATCTGCTTGTGTTTACTTATCTATTTTTGGTCAGTATCTTTAGACGATTAGGTACTATTTAAAGCTTTTGTAACTTCATTTTTGAACTTATTAGGTTTTTGTTGGGTCCGTCAATTTGATGTTTATTAAGGTTTCTCAAATTTGAGATGACGAAGATTTGATGATAAAGATTTTTACAATTTATATTGTATGTGTCTTTTGTGTGGTAAGCATAATGCAAATTAGTTGAATAAAAATATTTAAACTTAACAAATTTCTATTTTTACGTTACAAGTAGGTATAGATTTTCTTATTTCAATCATTCGTCAATCGTACATAAAATAAATAGCCAAAATTGAAATTACCTGAATCATGAATGCGGTTTGTGCAATCTTCCTCACAAAACATCAAACACTATAGTCACTTCACAGTACATCACACGATCACATATAAGTACATACTATCCACATGTAGAAACACGACCGCCTGACTCTGCGCGGGGCCGGACACTGGGCGCTGAAGCCCAGAGCGGGATGAAAGATGGGGGGTAGGGGGGGACGCTGAAGGATTCCAAAGGAGCCAGATGCGACAGGACTCAGACGAAAAGAGACGCCAACACTGCGTGACATTTGAAAACTGTGTCTTTACACCACTTTGCTGTTATACAAACTAATTTCGATTCTGTATCACATGTGAATAAAGTTGAAATTATAATACAATATAGTACAGTTGCGCTGTTGTTGATTTGTAATAGAAATGTCCTCTAACGTGTCGCGTATTAAGCTCATGAGTTTAAGAGGTTACGGAATAGGGGTGATTATTGAGTGTTCTTTTTTTGTCGCATAGGTCGTTCGGCGTCAACGTTGGTTGTCGCATTTTGTCGCGGATAGTATGTGTTAGAGCGGGACGGCTGCTAGGGTGGGAATAGGGAGGTGTCACACGGTTTTTAGGGACTTAGCGGATGAGCGCTGTTGCGGATTGTGTAACGCATTTGGCGCAAAATGCGCAATTGCGTCTTTTCAGCAACGCAATGTTTGCGTTTATTGGCGTCGTATGCGTATTCTTAGGTCTTGTGGAATGTAACTCTACATGCAGTTGTTAACTGTCACGTCCACATCTTTTAGGTAGACAGATTCAATAGCTACTAGTCTTGAAAATTACGTTTATATAGATGGTCTCATGATGGAATTGAGATTAAGAGACAGTGTCAGGTTGAAAGCCCATTGCTTCAAAGCTATCTATCTCTAATCTCAAATTTATACTCACTTAACCATTAGAATTCAATCATGGGATGATTGAATTCTGAATCCAAATTCCCAGTTTAAACCACCCAGATAAAGGTTGCCTTCAATTCTTGCGACAATTTTGCTCTGTCTACCTCTTGCGGAATAAAGACGTTATAAGTACCTACTTATTTATGTGTAGTAGGGTACTTAAATACTTACCTAAGTATTATAAAGTTTCTTTCTTAAAGTATTGACAATATTTGGAATTTCGCTTTTTTCTATGTATATTATATTGCTTGCATTTGGGCTTTGCTGTCAATGTCAATTTCAATGCATCTGTACTGTTTCCGAGATCTAGTATAACTTCTGTGAAAAATTTCAATAAAATTTGATTTTACGTATTTATAATGATGAATGCATAATAAATTAAATCAAATTGTCAAATATCCAAGCGTCTTGTGTTTTTAAAATTAGAATAATAACAATTAATATTCAACGCTTACAAATAATTATTTCAAATAAAGAACCTTCACTTTTAACAAAAGAAAAGCGCTTACAATGCCTTGTTGTCTATAAGAAACATAACATAATTATTCAAGCCGTAAGGCTTACCTAAAAAAATACGCCACCGCTCGACCCTCGTAAACGAACCCATTTCAAAATTCTGTCGCTTGTCAACGCACAAGTGCACGCGACCGCAAAAACAGATACAATAACGCAAAAACTGACTTTTTGGCGTAAACCAATTTTGTCACAATGCAGTAGCGCCACCTTACGAATACAATTATTTATTCACTTACTTTTGTCACTGGCAGCCCACAGGGGACGCTTTGTCGGCGATCCAAATTTAAAATTGTTCTCTTTTTAATTCGCAATGAGATTGTCACTGGCCACCCACGAGCGTGAAATGGGATGAGGATTACCAATGTTACTCGATTGTGTTTTTTTTTGTTCGATTGTTTCGTTTCGTGATCGGGTTTTGGGGTTTTGCGAAGTGTGTATAAAATGGATGTTGGTCTTTGTAGTTGTCCGTTGGTAATTCAATTTGAATTGTTGTTAATAGCGTAATTGAAAATTTCTTTTTTGTAAACAAGCATGAGTTTTAGTTTCCTAATGACTGTCTGACAGTGTCCTTTTAATCAATTCGGGTTTAGTTTTCCTGCAAAGGTTGCGGAGGCCAGACGGGAGTAGTTTCGTGTAAAAACCTGACCCAATCCAGGATCCATGGTCCAAGGCATACCACGGGCTCCTCTCCAGAGAGGTGAGGATGCAAGCGCCGGAAGAGTCTTTATTGATATATAAGTAGCCCGCAAGGTATATAGACGTGATTGTATGTATGTATAAATATTGATTTCAATGCCTTAATTTTTCCTTAAAAATGACACTAGGTAGTGTTTAAGCGATAAATTGAGTAATACAAGCAATTAAACGCATAAAATTACATTGTTGTAATGACCGTTCTAATTTGGAGATGTTTATCCTGTTTCAA